>NC_090812.1:144724152-145026095 GCF_000390325.3 Nicotiana tomentosiformis | reverse complement strand
TAAATTCATTAATTCTTCTTAGTAATCGGAAGAGGCTACTTGAATTGTTGATTAAATCTAGTTAGGAGAATAATCGGAAGAGGTTTTCCTAAAGACCAATCTACTACGAATTCTTGCATATATTCACCGAGAATACAGAGAAGGTTGGGAAATCCTCAACCAAAGAAATTATGGTCAGAGATGATGATAATGTTGATTTGGCTGCAAGAGAGGCAGCCCAGCAAAGAGAAAATGCTGCACAAGATGCGGATGAAGAAGCTATTAGAGATGCACAAATTGCATATGAATAAGAGAGGGCTCAGAGAATTGCTCAAAATTAGGCTTTAATTCCAGATCAGTTCGAAAACATTGCTCCTGATGCTGGGAGACCACTTGGTGATTATGCTAGACTGGTCTACAACCAAGGCTTATCCAGTGTGAGACCACCTCCAGTTGTAGCCAATAATTTTGAGTTGAAGCAGGGGTTGCTCCAAACCCTCCAAAACAGTTGTGTCTTCAGAGGAATGATGAATGAATATCCAAAAAACCATCTAATGGACTTCGAGGAGATTATGAACATCTTTAAATACAATGGTGTGTCACAAGATGCAGTTTATTTAAGGGCATTCCCCTTCACACTTAAAGATGATGCAAAGCACTGGCTTCAAAGCTTTCCCCATCGATCAATTAGAAAATGGGAGGAGATGACCAGAAAATTTCTTGCTAAATATTTCTCCTCAACTAAGACGGGCAAGTTTAGAAGAGAAATCAATAACTTCTGCAAAAAAGAGAGTGAAAGTGTATTTGAAGCTTTGGAGAGGTTTAAGGAGATAGTGTGAAAGTGTCAACATAGTGGAATTGAACTCTGGATGCAACTCCAGGACTTTTGGGATGGATTGGCACGGGCCTCACGCAGAATATTGAGCAATGCAGCTGGAGGCCCGTTGATGAAAAAGACTCTAGAGGAAATAGTCACAATTCTAGATGAGTTATCTGAAGATGAAAATCAGTGGCCCTCTGAGATTCCTGAAAGAAGAAGTTCAACTGGTGTTCACCAGGTTAATGCTAACACATTTGTGCAGGTATAGCTTGATGCCATGGAAAAAGCAATAAGGAAGCTAACCTTAGCTTCAATACATAATGAGCCTCATGCAGCATGTGCCATATGTGGAAGAGGACACCTTACTCATGAGTGTCAAGCCTCAACTCAGGAAATTAATACTATGGTACTTATAAATTCAATGCAATGGGTCAGAAGCACCCCGATTTTTCATGGATTTCTCCTAGGGGTACATCAAATGCATGGTAACAAAATAACTCCATATTTCAAGGAGCTCCTTATTTTGTGAATCATCAGAGGCCACAGTTTCAGCCTCAACAACCAATTCTATCTGGGTTAGAAGATCTAATGAAATCCTTCATTGTCAAGATGGATGAAAGGTTGGATGCTCATGGTGCAGCTATCAAAGAACTTGGGAAAGGTTTGTGTAACTTGGAGAGACAAGTGGGACAAATTTCAACTATATTGTCTAAGAGAAGCCCATGTACTCTGCCAGCTGATACTAAAAAGAATCCCAAAGAAACGGTAAATGTTGTGACCTTTAGAAACAGTACCACATCATTCATGATTTCTCATACATGTTGACAGATGGGCATAGTGATGCACTTGTTTTACATGGGTTATCTAGAAAGAAAATGAAACATCTCAGTTATTATTGAAAATATTTTGGGAAAAAATTATTGTTTTGAAACTTATTCATATTTTTGGCAACTCCGGTAAACGATTTGCGTTTTTACTGATGTACTTGATAGGAGGAACTAATATTTTTTTTCTCATGATTTAGCTGAGCATTTCATTCTCTGAGTTACTTCTACTATTTTTTTCTTTACATTGTTATGGACTATTGGTTTTGGACCCGACCTTGGTAGAAGCTCGTCACTACTTTCAACCTAAGGTTAGGTTTGTTACTTACTCAGTACATGGGGTCGATTGTAGTAATACTACACTTCTGCACGTTGCGTGCAGATGTGGGCTGTTGTTGTTATTGTGTTCGATGGTTGCTGGATTTGAAGATGTACTTGCATACCTATTGTAGCTATCTCTTGTTCATGGTAGCCTTAGATTCATATAATTTTGTTTATGTACTTTTCTAACAGATGATGTGTTTATTTCATACCAACCTTGTAAACTCTATTCTTAGAAGCTTGTGATTTGTACTACCAGTTCTTAGGGAGAAGTATTGGCTTTAGATATTTTCTTTTAATCAATTGCCTTACTAATTTCATTGAAATCGGATACTTGGTAATTGGCTTACCTAACGGGTTGGGTTAGGTGCCATCACGACTAGTTGAATTTTGGGTCATGACAGATTGGTATCAGAGCTCTAGGTTCATAGGTTCTACAAGTCATGAGCAAGTGTCTAGTTGAGTCTTGCGGATCAGTATGATGACGTCCATACTTATCTTCAAGATGCTACAAGGCATTTAGGATATATACTTCCTATCTTTCTTTCCATATCGTGCGTAATTGATTCAGCTTGAAACATAACTCTTTCAATTCCTTTCACGCATTCGTATGCGCAAATGAGCGCTCTATATCAGCTGTGCATCGCCATCTTATGATTCTATGAACGAGGTTCAAGATATGTATTCTATGTTTTGGTGATGGGCCAGTCTGGAGGACTTGAGGCCATGGTTATACCGCAGTTTAAGCTCGGTAGCTTCGGTTATAACTTTTACATTTGGACTCATATGTTTGGTAATGTCCCTACAAGTGGAATTTGTAGATCTATGAGCGGTGGAATGGCCTTCTGATGAGTACGATGTAACTGCGGAATGTGTTAAGACGATTTGAATGTGACGAGAAGTGTTTTTGTGAAATGTAAAGAAAAGGCCATTAGGTGCTTGATTTTCTTTTTGATGTGACGTACAGTCTCGAGTATGAATATTTTGAAGGATCTTTCAAATTGTTAAATTTTAGGATAAATTAAATTCTCATGACTAGTTAATGAGTTTGGACGGAGATAGACTAAGTGATTGCATAGTAATTGTGACTGCGAAAAGATATAACAAGGTGTCAATTTGTGGCTAGGGAGGTGGGTTATCTCCTGGAGAGTAATCTACGTAGGTGTGTTCCTTGTAATGTGAGAGGAGGGTTTTATTTCTGCCAGTGGGGCATATGTGTGGAGATTGAAATTTGAATCTGGCTGAGAAAGTTGACTTGAGTGTCAAGAGAATGATTGCGAGTTTAGCGGATGATTTGAGGTATTTTTATGGTTGGCATTACATGAGTTGAGAAGAAGTTTCGTTGAATTGACTATGGCATTATGACAGTAATAGAGTATTGGTTTTGAGTATTATGGAATATTTTAATCTATGGCTTTGAGCCAAGTGGGGGAGCCTACTATTGTAATTCAATTTCATGGTTATGTGTAAAGGTTTAGTTTTGGGCTGAGGCATACTGGTGGGTTAGTTATCACTTGCAGAAGTTGAGATCGAGGATGACTCGAATAAGAAAATTCCTGGTTACAGGTTATGTTTCACGTATGAGTATATGAAAATCGTGGGATGAGTGAGTTGTTATTGGGGAATGATTTAGTGCGCACGGAGTATGAATTTGATATGTGGTGTTAAAGTAAAGTTACTTCTTTGAGTGTTGTTGTGCTAATGGGGCACGTGTCTTTTGGCCATTTGGGTGGTGCAATTTAGATTTGAGCAATGTGGGTGACTCCCGAGAAAATTCGAGTGGGTTTGAGAATTATATATGGCAATTGAGAATGTTTCCGGACTTGCGTATGGATAAAATATGAGATTTGCATTTTGATGGTGCCTGGACTTACGGAAAGTTTGTATGACTATGGATTCTACATTTTAGTATAAGGAAGGTAAGGAGAACAAGCTTAAATTTACATAAGGTCTTTCAGAGTGAATGTCTCGTTTGTGGTGCTTTTGGGGTACTTAAGAAGAATACATTGACTTATGGGCCTTAGGGCGGTGTGATTTTATGTTAGGGTATTTTATAGTGAGTTTGTGGTTAAAGATCGTGGTGTTTTAGCAAGGAGAAGTATCAATCTGAAGACAAATTCAGAAGAAACTCGGAGAAAATAAGACAACTAGGTAGTAGGTTGGATCAGTATGGTAATGGATATGATCGGTTCTTTGTGTGCTTATGATGTGGGGGTTTTCTACAAGTGCTTTGTGTAAATACACCAGGGTTTGGCGACCTGCGTGACTTGATTATGTGCAAATGGATTCCAAAGTATCCTTGATGGTTTCTACCATAGCTTGAGCCGGATACTTTTCTACCGGTGTGGGAAACGTGTTGTGTATTGTGATTTCTCCTGGAAAGAAGCAAGAGAAAGGTTACTAACTAATAGGGTATGTAAATTGTTGGTGACTCAAAGATGATAATGAGATTTTTGTACTGGTCACCTAATGGCATCATAGATGCGGTGTGTTATGCAGGATTAAAAATCTACATATACGAGGTAGAAGTTCAGTCTTAAAGGGGAGGCCATGAATTCTTAAGCAGTATGGATGGTTTCATATGACTAGGTGAATGACATTACTATTTGATATGGCTTGATGAAAGTATACATTTCAAAAGGGGCAATGTGTTTTGATGTAGGGATACTTCATTGGTATTGCGGCACTCTCCTGATTGATCGACTGTTGATATTCAAATTTTTCTATGTGGCACGGAAGAATTATAGAAGTATTCCTCGTGGGATGATTGTGTATAAGGGATGTGTCAGACATTCAGGCGGTGGAGTTGAGATCGGATATGGTGATCTGTGGGTTCTATGGATTTGGAGACTGGGAGTTCTCATGAGTGGATGGTTTTGTGGTTGTAGACAGTGAAAATGTAGCCAAGGCTAGTCAGCGGGTAGTATGCATTATGGTTCAGTCATTGTGGGCTTTCAGAGTGTTATGTATCTATTTTTGGGTGACCAGAGTTGATTTAGGGTCCATTGGTAGGCCCAATGAGGATGTGTGTTCTACACGAGGTTGGATTGGTTGACTCCATACTGGTGTTGTTGAGGTATGTGTCATTCGGTTTGAGTTGAGCTTATTCGCGTTCTGAGATGCTCTATGAGTCACCCTTCTATGCTACGAGGAGTTGTGATTCATTGGTTATATACACAAACGGTGCAGTTCTATTTAGGCTTTGCAGCGGAATTTGAGCGAGATGGGTATTTGGGTGTTGAATGATTGATTGCGCATCGATTATGTCCATTTCGGACTATGGTATTGAGTTATTTGCTTCAGTGGTTATGGTCGTGCACTTTTGGACTAGACGTCAAATTGCGTGTGGTTGTTGATTTTGAGCATTATGACTTAAGGTATTTCAGGTGGACCAGTGTTTGGATAGGGTCGCGCATTACAGCAAAGTTATGTTGGGATATGATCCTTTGTGTTAGATTCGTGTTTTTCCGTTATACGGTGTGTGATAGGTTCTTAGCATTTCATTGTGGTGGTAATTGTCAAGCTTGCGGTACAGTTCTCTCGTTTGAGTCATTTTCCATGATTTGAGTACATTTGGATTGTTGCTTATTGGTGCACGGATTGCACGGGTTGTGGCTTTAGATTTTACTGATGTGTCATGTCACTAGAGTGGTCGTGTTGGGTGAGATGAGGTCATTGGACCTAGAATGGATACTATCGGAATTGATTACAACATGTTGGAAGGATAATATCGAAAGTCGTCTTAAAAAGAAATTTGCTATATTTCTTGTTGAAGGAGAGGGAGATACCACAACTGGTTGATCTAATGAATGGTTATGAGTTTCTGTGTGTTTCTTTCATCATTGGCAGTATATGAAGGTGTTAGAATGAGGTTTTGTTTGATAAGAGGTTTATTACCGACGTTTGGTTTGTTTTGAGCAACTACTGTGATTAGAAATTATCGCTATGAGTGTTTGAGTTACGTGGTATATCGTGTGATTTCATCTTGATATCTACTAGAAATTACAGCTATGGCAACCCTTCGAAAACCGTTGCTATTGGGACGGATATGGACGCGTTCCGGGATTCGGCGTTACAATAGGTCTATCGGAATGGTTATTTGCAATGGTTTAAAAACCGTCTCCATATATATGGATATTGTAACGGTTTGGACTGCTACCATTGTTCTATCTATATGAACGGTTTTGTTTTCTGTTGGGACGGATATAAACCGTTCTATTATAATAATACAACCGATTTTTTAAGTCTATCGCAATGGTTTTCATGATATATTGCAACAGTGTTTGTAATATATTGGAACAATTATCAATACCCTATTGCAACGGATATTATAACATATTGTAACGGCTATTAGGGGCTTCTCTTATTATTTACTAGGTCTATTGGAACGGTTATATTCTCTATTGCAACAAATTATAATTTCTGATATTTATGGAAGCAAAATGAGAAATATTTTCCTATTCTATGAAATTGTTTACACCATAACTTATATAAACCACGAAATAAAATTAAAATATCTAACTAGCATTATCCACGACCTTGTTGGTATGTTTGGACGAGGCCTCGACGGCCTTAGGTGCTACTCGGACGATGCACAGATCGAATTTGAGCATGAAAGGGGCTGCTGGTGCACCAATTCTGGTGTGCCCGCACCTGCGAGCTTTTGGACGCAGGTGCGAGCCCACAGGTGCAAGCTCTTGGCCGCAAAAGTGGCTTTGGATGTATGGCCAGTGGTCCGCAGAAACGGGAGGAACTTCCACAGAAGCGGCCTCGCTTCTGCGCTAAAAAGTCCACAGGTGCGAGAAGAGGCTTGCCAGGCCTGGACCGCAGATGCACTTCACTGTCCGTAGAAGAGAGGTCAGCTAGCCTGGGCTAGGACCGCACCTGTGATGGATTTGCCGCAGGTGCGGCGCCACAGATGCGGCCCCAGGTCCGCAGATGTGACACTAGGTTTTAGATTTATGCTAGTAGACACTTGATGATTTTGAATATTTATTTCACCACACTTGTTCTTAGAATTCTTTACACTTTATTTTATTGATTTCTCACCTCTTACCTATTTAATAATTTAAAAGGCAAGTATTTCTAAAAGATTAAAAAGAATGGATACATGACTAGTTCACTGTTGGCTTTCCTAGCGGCGACGTTGGGCGCCATCACGGCCTATAGAAAAATTGAGCCATGACAAGTTATTATCACGTGGTTTATATTCGCACTATGTTAGATTTGGCATTTATTTCTCGTAGAATATCATTATTTTGTCTTTAACTGTTAATATTGGTTAAGTATTTATTTCACATCGGCTTGCCTAGCATGTGGATGTTAGGTGTCATCACAACCCCGAGGTTGGGATTCTGGGTTGTGACACCAGTCATACACTTTGCGATCACGGGACCACATTCACGATTCCAAAGACCATACTCAACACCAGTTTCTGCCTCTTCTTCGCGAATGCGACCGCCCTGTCGCGAACGTGGTGCCTGATTCAACTGAGCCTACGCGAACGCGCCCCTCCACCCGCGAACGCAAAGGCTAAAAGCTTGACGGGCCTATCCGGCATCCCCTTCTATGCCAACGCGAAGCCCAAGTCGAGAACGCGAAGGCCACCACCTACCCTTCTCGACGAACATGACTGCCCAATCGCAAATGCAAGAGCAAAATGCTAGCCACCCAAAATCACACTCTGTGATTGCAATCGCGAATGACATCAGAACATCAAAATAATCTTCAACCCAAACACGAAGGAAATGGTCTGAAACCACCCCGAAACATACCCGAGGCCCCCACTATCCCGTCTAATCATACCAACCATTCCTAAAACAGGATATGGACCTACTCGAGGCCTCAAATCATACAAAACAACATCAAAACCACAAATCACACCTCAATTCAAGCCTAAAGAACTAATGAACTTCCAAAACTTATGTCGAACAACGTCAAAACAACTCGGATTGACCTCAAATTTTACACACAAGTCATAAATCACCATACGAACCTATTTCAAGTCTCAGGATTACGAACCGACATCGATAACCATAAATTCAACTATGGGTCAAACCCATGAATTTCTAAAGCTTAAAATTTCCAACTTTCGCCAATTAGAGCCAAATCAGCCTAGGAACCTCCAAATCCAAATTCAGACATACGCCCAAGTCCAAAATCATCATCGGACCTAGCGGAACGATCAAAAATTCGATCTGAGGCCAACTACACAAAAGTCAAACTTTCCAACTTAAGCCTCCAAACTTGGGACTAAGTATCTTAATTCAATCCAAAACTTTTTCGAAACCAAACCAAACACCCCGGTAGATCACGTAACCACAAATATACATATGTAAAGCATCAAATAGGGGAAATGGGACTAAAATGCTCAAAATGACCGGCCGATTCGTTACACCCGCGCCAGCTGGGACCCTGTCCAATCATACCAACAAGTCCATAAACACCACCCGAAACTATCCAAAGCTTCCAAACAAATGTAATATCATCACATCTACGAATCGAAGATGAAACCACAAAATGAACTTCTTTTAAATTCATAAGCTTCTAAACTTCCAACTAAGTGTTCGATTCATGCCTAACAACTTCGGATCATAATTCCATTCAACAAAACGAACCTACTCCAAGTCCAGGAATAACAACCGCATCCTGATAATATAAAAATTAACTTCCGGTCAAACCTATAAACTCTCCAAATCTTCAAGGAACTTCCAAATTTGAATCTGAACATATGCCTAAGTTCAGAATAACCGTATGAAACTTTTGAAACCATCAAATCATCAGTTCGAGGTCGTCAACTCAAAAGTCAAACCTTGATCAACTCTTACAACTTAAGCTTCAAAAATAAGATTATGTGTCTGAGTTCACTCTCAACCCTTCCCGAAGCCAAACCAATCATCCCGCAAGTAACAAAATAACATACAACATATGGGGCACATAAATAGGGAAAACAACGCTCAAATACACAAAATGACCAGCGGGGTCATTATAGTAATACATTGAACCTTTAACTTGGTAATTTAGGCCAGAATTAAGTTTTAAAAGATTCATTACACATGCATTAAACATGGCGTGATGTAATATCCTGACCCAACTATACTTTAGATATTATCTAAGTAGGAGTGGAACTCCAAAGACAAGAATTTATTCAACGTAAAAAAGATATTTTCTTTTTAGTGTACCAGATGGAAAATCACATTATTATTTTTTCCCAACTTGGAATACAATTACATGATAAATATACTCTTTCGTTATTAGATCGACAAAAATAATTTAATATAGTATATTCCTGAATACTTTACTTTCTCTAACAGTACCAAGTATTATAAACACTTGTTGATCTATAATGGGTTCACTATTTATTAAAGTAATAATCGTAACCCACAAGTTAGATTATAGCAGCCAATTAGAAAAAGAGAATCTAACATATTAACACTAGTTTACTTAATTTTAGTATTTTATTTCTAGAACAAATCGGTAGCCTTCAATTACCTACCTTTATTTATGGCTAACACCTATTAATTTAATGAATAATTATGTATCTGATTTCTAGAGTCCCTTAGCAGACCTAATTAACTAGAACAAATAGGGAGCCTTTACTTTACTCTTGAAACATGCCAGTTCTTCGGATTAATTATCACTGCTCATGAATAAACTATACCTCTTTGCCCTATATATATATATATATATATATATATATATATATATATATATATATATATATATATATATATATAGTAACTATGAACGTGATGGTTTAAATATTTATTTATATGAAGGAAAAATAAAATATAATTAATGAGAGAAATTTTATGTATAATAATACAACAATCATCTAAATGACGACAAATACTATTACATTAGCATAATACATGAATTCCAAAAGAAAGGACCGTAGACACTGAAATTTTAACAGATCAAGATAAGTCCTAAATTCAAGACACTACAAGACGACTCTTGAAATATTAGGAGTCTATTAGGGTTACCTGGTGGCTACTCCATCCAAACCCTAATTCATGCCTATAAATAACGCTACCTATGTCTTTCAAAGAGGATCTCACCAATTCCATAAACTATCGAAATATGCACAAAGAGATCAAATATACAATCTACGAAATTTCATTAAAATCTTGGAATATTCATTAAGAGATCAAAGACATGTCAAATATGTCTTGCTCAAATTTCTAGCTTGCTCAAATTTCTAGCAACATTCAAGATCCAAATGGAGTGATGCTACATGCTTCTTGATCATCAAATATATCAAGGAGATGCATATCATCCTACGTTGGAGAAATATGCCACTATGGCTCTCGAATTACGGACAACAAATCGGAGAAAAGAATCAGGGATAAACAGAGTTGTAACTCGCCATGTTTATCAATAAAATCCTTTTTTCTTTATAGTTGTTTGTGATGGCAGATTTATTTTTCTGCGAGAATTTGTTGCAAACAAGGAGATCATCAGAACACAAATGATCAATTTAGTCATGTTAGTTAGATAATTACGTATTATAGTTTGGAAGTATTTAATGTGATGGTATGTTACCGAACACTTCTTTGTAGACGATATATTTTTTGTGTATGTTTTCTTCTAATGCATTTGTTGTTCTGCCATAACCAGAACTCTTGTTGTCGATATTGATATCCCTCTTGAAAGTGCAACATATAGTTGTTCGTGCAAGAAAACTTACAGCGGTAAATATAGTCCAATATTTAGGATGTTTGTCTTTGTCTTTTATATATTATAAATGCAAAACATAAACATACTGAAAATTATTTTCACACAAATTTAAAAGGATATTCTTTAGTTTCAGAAGACGAAAGTTAAATTCAGGGATAAAAATATACTTAGAAGCACAAGACCGGTATCATAATGTTTATATGTATGCCATTATTGTCAAAACTTCTATATACCATCTGTGTACTATTACATAAGTTATTAGGCGAATCTAAGTTTTTCAGTAGCATGACAGACATATTTTTCTTTAAAATCAACTTATATTCAATGGAAGATCAATTTAACTTATTCTGTTATATATACAGAGAGACTAACATACTTAAAAAATAATAAACTTGACAACAAACCTGTATGGTAGAAGGCCATTTAATATGAAAATACTTAAGTATTCTTTTTGTAGTAATTAATAATATCATCTTCTGCCGAGTCAAAAACTGAAAAATTTATTTTTACCATAAAATTTGCTATCAATATTTTATTTAGTTGATCAACATATTTATATGCTAGTTAAGATAGCTTTTAATTTCTATCATGCAATTTGAAAATTGCATTTTGTTACGACCCCAAATTCCCTCTGTAGGATGTCGTGATGGAACCTAGTCTCTAACACTAGGTAAGCCTATAAATACGGAATAAAAACAGAAATCTGAAATAAATAAATCTGAAAATTTACATAACTACAACTCCCAAAACCTGGTGGAAATAAGTTACAAGCGTCTAAAAATTTATCCTCAATGTCTCTATATATCAGAGTCTAAAGAAATAAGGAAGCAGCATAACAAGAATAGAAGGGGACTCCGTAGTCTGCGGACGCGGGCAGATATACCTCGAAGTCTCCATGCGCAGGTAACTCACTGATATCTAGGCTAATAAGATGTACCTGGATCTTCACAAAATGATGTACAGAAGCGTAGTATGAGTACACCACAGCGGTACCCAATAAGTACTAAGCCTAACCTCGGTAGAGCAGTGAAGAGGTCAGGTCAAGCCCTACTGGAAATAATAATGGCAGGATAAAATATTTAACAATATAATAAAATAAAATGACAATGAAAATAAATCAAGTAGCATGTCACCATTTAATTACACCAAATAATGGAAAATAATATCTCGTGGAAACAAAACAAAATTTTCTTTCAACTTTAACAAAATCACAACAATAATCAAAGGCAACTGCGGCCATAAATAAATATCAACAAGGGCACTCCCGAGGTACCACCTCGTAGTCCCAAATCATAAATAAATTCACAATATTTTATTTCCTCACCTCACCACGGAAGCCTTCATAATTTATTTTAAAGAAAATATTTTTTCCCGAAATAGCATCCCACATTTTAGCCACCCTTATCACACCGCATGACTTCTAGTAGTTCCCCCTACTAGCCACGCGTATCAATCCACCCTTATTTTACCGCATGCATTTCACACCCAAACCTTATACCACTGCATGCGTATCAATATCACAATATATCACAATTTGCACCTCAAGTGCTCAAATATTTCAATTTGCTAAAAATAATCAACAACAATATTTTTTCATAATAAAGAGTTCACGGCTCCATCACAATGAGTACGAAAATCTCACCAAAAATATTCGAGAATAAATAACTCAACAAAATAATATTTTAAAATTTTAATACGTTGCTTCAATGCCAAATTTAAAATATCCAATAACTCATATTAATAATATTTAATTTAAAGAAAATCAACCTTCAAATAATGCACAGAATAAAAGAAACCAAGTTTCAATTAAACAGATAAAATAATTAGCAGGAAAAGGTAAAGCAATTTAAAGTAATAGACATTTAAATCAATGATGAAGAATATAACAAGGAAATATTATTTAATTGATATGCAACAACGATCTACACAATTTAAAGATATAATATTTCACATTTAGCCCGTGTACACACTCGTCAGCTCGTGTACATGACTTTTAACACATTTTAATTTATCACAACAATACCAATCCTAGGAAAAATTTCCCACACACAAGGTTAGACAAGTCACTTACCTCGACTTGCTCCAATTTAACCAAGTAATATGCATTTTCCTCGATTTTCCGACTCCGATCGACTCGAATCCAGTCATAATTAATTCGATACAGTCAACAAAAATTATAGGAATCAATTTCATAAAAAAATACTACATTTTTCGATAAAATCCGAAATTAGCTCAAAAATCGCCCCTGGGGCTCACGTCTCGGAATCCGGCGAAAGTTACGAAATATGAACGCCCATTCAACCACGAGTCCAACCATACTATTTTTACTAAAATCCGACATCAACTTGACCTCCAAATCTCAAATTCTCATTTTGAAATCCCTAGGCACAAATCCTCTAATTTTACCTCAAAAATATGTAATCTATTTGAAATATTCAATGATAATCCAATATAATTGACTAAAAATGATCAGATGTGATTACCTCAAGATTTCCCATGATTTCCCGCTCAAAAGTCGCCTCACCAGCTTTTGGAAATGTCAAAAATGATAAACTTTCTCGGACCCTTCTGGTTTGTACATTGCCCGGTTCTTTCGCACCTGCGGCCATAATTCTTGCACCAGCGGCCCCGCTTCTGCGGTGAAACACCGCATATGCGGAAATTACTTAGCCCGGCTACCTCCGCTTCTACGAGCCTTGGACCGTAACTGCGCCTTCGCAGGTGCAGAAAATTACATCGTACCTGCACTCCTGCCCGCACATGTGCTCGTCCTCTCGCTTCTACGCAACATGGGCCGCATCTGTGGCATCGCACCTGCGGCTAATTTCTCGCAGGTGCGATTACACCAGAAGACAAAAATTTCCCAGATTTCTTCTAAGTTCGAATTTGATCCGTTAACCATCCGAAACTCACCCGAGACCCTCGGGACCTTAACCAAATACACCAACATGTCCTAAAACATTATACGAACTTACACCCCAAACAACGCTAAAACTATGAATTATACCCCAATTCAAGCCTAAAGAACTTTAAAATTTTAAGTTTCCACAAACGGCGCCGGAACCTATCAAATCAAGTCCGATTGACCTAAAATTTTGCACACAAGTCATAAATAACATAACGGAGGTATTCAAATTTCTAGAGTCGGATTCCGACCCTGATATCAAAAAGTCAACCCCCCGGTCAAACTTCCCAAACGTAAATTCCTATTTTAGCCATTTCAAGCCTAATTTAACTACGGACTTCCAAATAAAATTACGAGCACGCTCCTAAGTCCAAAATCTCCATACAGAGCTGTTGGAATCATCAAAATTCAATTCCGGGGTTGTTTTCTCAAAATGTTGACCGAAGTCAAACTTAGCATTTTAAGGCCAACTTAAGGAACCAAGTGTTCTGATTTCAACCCGAACACTTTCAAATCCCGAATCAACCATCCCCGCAAGTCATAAATTTATAAAAGCACATACGGGGAGTTTTATTTAGGAGAACGGGGTTCTAAAAGTCAAAATGACCGGTTGGGTCATTACACATTTTAATCTAATGATGGAAATATTTCCCTTATTAAATGCACTACTATTACTATTGGGGTTGATAACCAAGTGTTCTAGAATAACCAAATCATCTTTTGTTGGATGCTCTTCTTCGTTTATGACATGAAGAAAGAAGTCATTGAATATTGGATATGTTCTTGCTTTATATTTCTTATCATTTGAATCTTTTTCATTTGAGGCTATAAGTACAATTTTGGCAAGCTACCTTTTACAGTCTCATCTTTCGTTGATTTTGAAACTACTGCTAGTACCTGACAGAAATCACCTCCTAAACCATTAATTTTTCACCAAATGGTTCATTGATATCCAATATATCTCTAGAACTCCGGGCAATTATTTCGATCATTCGACTTTTATCCATAAATGCTTTATCTCATATTATCAGTTTTGCTTTACTTATAAATTTAGCACCATTACTGTAACGACCCAGCTGGTCGTTCCGAGTGTTATAGCCTCATTTCACCCATTTCTACTTCTTTATATGTTGTTCAGCTTTGTTTTATTGTGTCGGGTTGGTAGGTTCGGGTCCGGAGTAGTTTCGGAGTGGAATGAGACACTCAGTCTCTTATTTAGAAGGTTAAGTTGGAAAAGTCAATCGGATGTTGACTTATGAGTAAACGATCTCGGATTGGGATTTTTATGGTTCGGATAGCTCTGTTAGGTGATGTTGGACTTAGGAGCGTGTCCGAAATGTAATTTAGAGGTTCGTGGTAGAATTAGGCTTGAATTGGTGAAATTGGAAATTTGGTGATTTTCGGTCGGTAGTTGAAAATTTGACATCGGAGTCGGAATAGAATTCCGGGAGTTGGATTAGATTCGTAGTGTCATTTGTGACGTGTGTGCAAAATTTGAGGTTATTCGGACGAGGTTTGATAGGTTTCGGCATCGGTTGTGAAAGTTTGAGGTTTCAAGTCCATTAAGCTTGAATTGGTGTGCGATTCATGTTTTTGTTATTGTTTGATGTGATTCGAGAGCTCGATTGAGTTTGTATGGTATTTTTGGACTTGATGGTACCTTTGGTTGAGATGATTCAAAAACGAAAGTTGTAGCCCTTCTTGTCTAGTTTCCAGAAAGGTAAAGAAGTCATCATTTGGACATTTGTAGAGAAAGGTATGGCCAAAATACTAAAGCCTGGCAGTACAGCCACGAAAAAGTGCGGCCGCACCAGTTTTTCGCGACCGCAGGACCTGGGAGGCGCGGCCGTGCTTGGAATTGTGTGGACCGCATAGTGGGAGTTCAGAGGGTGCACTATATAAAGGAGGTTTAGGGTATTATTTCACATTTTGGACCTAGGGAGCTCGGTTTGTGGCGAGTTTTCGTGGGTTTTTCAAGAAATTCATCAGGGTAAGTGATTCTAACTCGAATTTGGTTAATATACATGAATATATCAATGATTTTATCATCTGATTAGTACTTTGAGGTGGAAATTTGGGGACAATTGTAGAAACTTCTTAAAATGAATTTTTGGAATTTGAATGTCGATTCGAAGTCGTATTTGAGTGAAACTAGTATGGTTGGACTCATGAGTGAATGGGTATTCATAATTTGTGACTTTTACCCGATTCCGAGTCATGGGCCCGGGGGCCATATTTGAGCCAATTTCGGGTTTTTGGTCTAAATTGGTAGTTTTTCTTGTAGAATTCATTCCATTAGTGTATATTGATGGTATTGTACTGATTGTGAATAGATTCAGAGCATTTGAAGGTCGAGTCGAGAGGCAAGAGCATCGCGGGGTAGAGATTTGACCGGTTTGAGGTAAGTAATGATTGTAAATCTAGTCCTGAGGGTATGAAACCCCGGATTTCGTATCATTTTACTATTTTGAGGAGACGCACATGCTAGGTGACGGGCGTGTGGGCATGCACTGTTAGGTATTGTGACTTGGTCCGTCCCGTAGCGACTGTAAAGTTGTATATTTTGGTAAAACTATATGATATTTATGTGTTTTAGAAAGAGTTTCTGTAAATTGGGTTGAATGCCATGTTTGGGCCTTGTGCCAGAGCTATTCGGACCCTTAGGGGCCTTTTCTTACTATCCCCTCACCGATTTCGATTGAAAATTTATATTCAGTCATGGTTATACCTGTTTATTGCATAACTTAGTTTTCATTACTTTATCTTGATGCATATAAATGTTGTTTTGGGCTGAATACCCTGTTTTACTGAGAGCCCGAGTGGCTTGAAAGGTTTATGACTGAGTGAGGCAAACGACCTGATTTGTGAGAATATTTTTGGGATCAGGGTGCACGCCGCAGCATGTTTGATATAGTACGAAGGCCTAATTGATTTATCCCATGATTTGGCTTAATATAGCATTTGGGCTGAAGGAGCCCCTTCGGAGTTTGTACACACCCCCAATGAGCGCAGGTACCTACTGAGTGTCGAGTGCCGAGTGCCGAGTGCTGAGTGCTGAATGACTGAGAGGCATGAGTGTTGGTGAGGTATGCCCGAAGGGCTGTATACGAGTGACTGTGAGGTTTGCCCGAGGGGTTGTATATGAGTGATGTTTTTGCCCGAGGGGCTGCTTATGATTTCATCATTTTTTTGCTCACCTTTACATTGAGCCTCTATTTGAAAACTGTTGAAAAATATCTTTAAAATTTTTTACTGGAACTGGGTTTAAACGAGATGTTTTGATTCAAACCCTGATTTTAAAAGCATGTGGTATTTTACTAAGATTTCATGATATGAACTTTATATGCTTATTGCTCGTCACTACTGCTCAGTCTTTATTTATTGTTTTTACTTACTGAGTTGGCGTACTCACGTTACTCCCTACACCTTGTGTGCAGATCTAGGTGAAGCTGGACACGGTAGCGGTTGTTGACTATTCCGGTTGCAGATTTGCTCGGGGATAGCAAGGTAGCTGCCTGGCGATTGCAGCCCTGCTCTTCTCCCTATTATCTCCCTTTATTTGTATTTAGCTATTTTTCAGACTATGTTAGTCTCAATATTGTCAGATAAATTGTAGTAGATGCTCATGACTAATGACACCCCGATGTCGGGCTTTTCTTTTCTGCACTTTTGTGTTGATTTGAACTCCTTTACGAAGTTTTTATGATAAATGGCCTTGAAATTTTCTTTGAAATGAAGAATATCGGTTTGTTTTGGAAATGAGTCGGCTTGCCTAGTTCCACAATAGGCGCCATCACGACATGGTTAGTTTGGGTCGTGACAATTACTCTGTTTTGATATATGATGGTTATTTCAGTTGTTTGCTGGTACACCACTTGTTATTATTGCTAATAGTATCATGTCTCTTGATCTCACATTTGCAAGTAATGAATGACATAAAAATATTATTTCGATTTCGTCGGAGGCATCTAAAAGGATAATCCCGTTTTACCAGAATCGACTCTTTATAATATAGTCTTGAAAGCTTGTTGTTGTTCAGGATTTAGCTTTGATTATGCTTCTCAGACATTTGTATGGAATTTTGATTCTTAATAGTATAGTAACCTTTTTACTTTGTGTTCTAATTTTTTAAATCTCTAACGCTCTTTTTATGGAATAAATTTATGTACCTTAAGATTTTTTTAATTTGAAAAATAATTTTACTCATATGATGATAAAAAATAATTGAATTAGATTTTCTTGCTAAGTAATTAATTGGAAGATTTAATTAGTTGGTCTTACCATAAAAACTAATTTATTTTATGTTAATTCAAATCTTAATATTAGTTCATCTTTTGTTTTGGATATTTAATCTTAATTTTAATTTTATCCACCATAAATTTTAGTTTCAAAAAGTAAAAAGATCGATATGACATTTCACTTTTATATCTTTATGTTTGAAGAATCATTAGTGGTATATTCTTTATCTTTCTCACATATTTATATTCTTAGATATTTTCTTAGTTATTATTAAATAATTGGGTATATTTTTTAATATTACACGAAAAATTGATAATTCTTTTTACTTGAGTAGGAAAATAGTTCAAATATAATATAAAAATATATTATCGTGGGGATAGTTTTTTTATCAAGTTCAACGCTTTATGCATTTCGTTTAACATTATTTTTATTTTTTCTTGGTACTTGACATTGTTAAGAGGTAATGTATGCCAATACGGAGGATTCTTATGAAATTGATTTTATTATACCTTCCTACATATTTTTAATAAGGATTTAATATACAAAATTTTATTAATGTTAGAATCTATATTATTAAAAAAACTAACATAGAAGGTATTGTAGTCCAAAAAATAAGTTATTACAGTTATGTCCTTTCCCTATGAGTTCATCTATTTACTATTTTAGGGCTATTTTGGTATATTAATATTATATTCATACTTTTATAATAATAATAATAATAATAATAATAATAATAATAATAATAATAATAATAATAATTATAATAATAATAATATAGGCTCTCCTTTTTCTAAATGGATATGGACAATTTAATTCATTCTCAAATTAAATTAGTAATAGGACATTATAATATGCTTTCAAATTAAATTATTAATAGAATTTTTTAAGAAGTATATCCTAAAAGTAATAGGATTACATGACTAAAAATATGTGTCTATTCTGAAAGTAATTATACTAAAAGGAAACCTAACGTGTTCCTAAAAGTATTAGGTTTACATGCTAACATGTAGTATTATATGTCTATGCCCGAAAGTAATTATACTAATAAGATTCCTAAAGGTAATCATGTAGGATTCCTAACGTGTAGTATGTACTAAAACTAATAGGATTACAAGGCTAATGTCTAGAACTCCGGTTATGTCCTTTTATTATGAGTTATTATTCCGGGCAATGATTTCGATCGTTTGACATTTAGCCATAAACGCTTCATATCATATTATCAATTTTGCTTTCCTTATAAATTTAGCACCATTACTCTGTTTTGATATATGATGGTTATTTCAGTTGTTTGAAGAGGTATATCAAATCTAAAGTGAATGGCCTCATAATATAATTGTTGCTGATACACCACTTGTTATTATTGCTAATAGTATCATGTCTCTTGATCTCACATTTGCAAGTAATGAATGACATAAAAATATTATTTCGATTTCGTCGGAGGCATCTAAAAGGATAATCCCGTTTTACCAGAATCGACTCTTTATAATATAGTCTTGAAAGCTTGTTGTTGTTCAGGATTTAGCTTTGATTATGCTTCTCAGACATTTGTATGGAATTTTGATTCTTAATAGTATAGTAACCTTTTTACTTTGTGTTCTAATTTTTTAAATCTCTAACGCTCTTTTTATGGAATAAATTTATGTACCTTAAGATGTTTTTTAATTTGAAAAATAATTTTACTCATATGATGATTAAAAAATAATTGAATTGGATTTTCTTGCTAAATTATTAATTGAAAGATTTAATTAGTTGGTCTTACCATAAAACCTAATTTATTTTATGTTAATTCAGATCTTAATTGTCAAGACCCAGTTCCATCTTAGGCCGTAATGGCGCCCAACACCATTGTTAGGCAAGCCAACACTGATCAAACTAATGGTTTTCCATTTAAATAAAATACTAAGTGGATAACATTTCCTTATTTATTAAAGAGATTTAGAAATTTGCCAATGTGACATAATTAAACGGAAGCAAACGAGTACAAATCGTAATCATGTAGACAAAACCAAAATCATAAGTCTATTAGTGTGTCTGCCAAAATCCGGTGTCACAAGTATGTGGGCAATCTAGTAGAATATACAAAAGAACACTAGCCTACTGTCGGAAATGAAATAGACAGAAATGAAATAAAACATAAGGGAGACTCTGGCTACTGCAGAACGGCTCGGAAGACAGCTCTCCGTGAAGTCTCGAGATGGGAATCAAATTTGCTCACCAGACTGGTAACCAGATGCATCTACCTCAGATCCTGTATAATTAAGTACATAAGTGTAGCGTGAGTATATAAATAATATGTACCCAGTAAGTATCTAGCCTAACCTCGAAGAAGTAGTGACGAAGGGTCGACTCCGACACTTACTAGGGCCAATAACATGATAATATGAAATTTTAATTAAGCATGATATACAACAATAAGACTCAGAACAAGAAATAACTGAGCAAGCCTTCAATAATATTTAAGAGCTTGAATCACTTCTTTCCTTTAAAACATATGATCACAAAAACAATGAATTTATACCGATTATGAAAGGAACTTCCAGTTTTATTATCATACACGAGTACCACCGAGGGTGTTCGGCCCGATCCAACATAAATGTAAACTGTGCACTGCTGAGGGTCGAACGACGCGAACTATAAATGCATCTATTACCTCGCTCGCGAATCATACATGCGACGCGGTCAAATATAAATTTATCAATAAATCATAACTCTCCCTTGATTCTTTTCAAAATAAATACAATTCTACTGGAGCTTTTAAATCCTTAAAAATCCTCAGCTCAGTTCCATTTGATACAGTTAACAATTATGATCAAATAACGGTGTTCCACAAGCATGGTGCAAACCTAAAACTACCCGTACATAAGCAGGGATAGTAGCTATGTATGGGCTCTCATCACTTCGTGCGTACGTAGTCTCCCACAAATAACAACACATATTAATTAAGATCACCTATGAGGTAAGTTTCCTCTTACAAGGTTAGAAAAGAAACTTACCTCATCTCAAAGCTTACTTCCCAATTCAAGAATGCGCTAAAACCTCCAAATTTGATGCCAAACGACTCGGAACTAGCTAAACATAATATAAATCGATCAATCTATTGCTCAAAAGTTCATATCTCCACTATTAAAGTGATTACCCAACCAAAGTTGTAAGATTCCTAAAATTCACCCCAGGGCCCACATACCCGTATTCCGAAAATGTTTGAAGAAAGTTGTTACACATAACCTTAGGAACATAATATATGGTTTTCACTAAGTTTCATAATAATTTTCATGGTAAAAGATCATTTTTAATAAACCCTAGGGTTTTTCATATCAACCCATGATTTCTACCAATTTTCATGTGGAAATAAACCCATAATATGTGTACTAAACTCATATTTAGAAGAACTTAGTTACCTCACAAAGCTAGGTCGAAATCCCCTCCTAAGAAGCTCTCAAAGCGCCCAAGAGTAGAAGAAAATGTGATAAAAATGGTCCTAGCCCGTAATAAATGAGGCTCACTGCCTCCAGCGATTTCTGCACATGCGGTCATAGGGCTGCACCTGCGCCCTCGCTTCTGCGGACAAGGGTCCGCTTCTGCGGAATTCACTGGGCCGACTGGGACCGCTTCTGCGGACGGGTACCCGCTTCTGTAGAGGTTGGGCCGCATCTGCGGAACCTGGGCTGCCCTCATTTGGCCGTTTTTGCGAGGCTTGGCCCGCACATGCGAGCTCGCACCTGCGGCTGCTAAGCGCAGGTGCGGTCTTGATAGATCTGGTGCATTAGCCATTGCTCAAAATTCACATCTTGGTCTGAGCCTCGTCTGATTGACACTCGGAGCCCCGCTCGAACGGACTCGCTCGAACTCTCGGAATGCCCGAAACAACATTATAACTAAGAATCGCACCCCAAAACCAATTGAATCAAACTTAATAACTTTAAGTTCTTCAACTCACTTCCAATGCGCCGAAACGTACTTAAACTACTTGGAATGACACCAAAGTTTACGTGCAAGTCTTAAATGACATTACAGAACTATTCCCAGTCTCGGAATTCCGTTTGAGCTCGATATCACCAAAACCCACTCCACACCAAATTTAAAGAACTTTTAAAACCTTCAAGAATCAATTTTCACTATTAGGCACCGAAGCGCTCCCGG
Organism: Nicotiana tomentosiformis; assembly: GCF_000390325.3. NCBI lineage: Eukaryota > Viridiplantae > Streptophyta > Magnoliopsida > Solanales > Solanaceae > Nicotiana > Nicotiana tomentosiformis. The sequence goes on along the minus strand of NC_090812.1, from coordinate 145,004,188 downwards.
GTCATCCAAAACCCTATTCGAACATACGCCCAAGTCCGAAATCATCATACGAACCTATTGGAACCATCAAATCCCAATTCCAAAGTCGTTTACTCAAAAATGTTCATCGAAGTCAAACTTGGCCTTTTAAGCCAACCTTAAGGAACCAAGTGTTCCGATTTCAACCTGAACCCTTCCAAATCCCGAACGAACCATTCCCGCAAGTCATAAAATAGTAAAAGCATGTACGGGAACACCACTTACATTTCCAGATAGAGGTAGAGGCTAGTGTAACAACCTAGCTGGTTAGTGTTTTTATATTTGAGCTAAGTTTTTCCATTTTATTCTTTTTGTATAATTGGTTCTTGTTTTCTGACTTGAAAGGATGGTTGGTTCGGTTCCGGTAAGGATTTGGAGTGATTTAGAACACTTAGTTCCTTTATTGGAAGCTTAGATTATAAGAGTTGACCAAGGTTATATTTTGTGTAAACAACCTCTGATTAGTGATTTTATGATTCCAATAGATTCATATAGTAATTTAGGACTTATGCATATGTCCGGATTTGGAGGTTCCTTGGATGTTTTGGTGCTACTTGCCGAACGTTGGCAATTTGAAGGTTTGGAGAGATCCTAAGCTTGACCAGAGGTTGACTTTGATGATATGACATACTGATTGTTGTTCCGTGAGTTGGAATAGGTTCATTTTGTCATTTGAGACTTATGTTCCAAGTTTGGTTGAAATCCGGATTGGTTAATCTTGAATCAGACGCTTGGTTTGAAGTTTGAAGGTTCTTGTACCTACAAGAAGTTCAATTTGTTTTTTGGCCTTTGATTCATTGTTGTGATGTTATCATATATGTTTGGAGATTTTGGATAGGTCTTGGTAATGTTATGGACTTGTTGATGTGATTGGGCGGGGTCCCAGGTGGCTCAGATGACTTCCGACAACCTGTAGCGTTGTTGGAAGTTATAGATTTTGCTAGTGTGAGGTCTTTCTTCGCAATCACGGAAGATGGATCACAATCACAGAGGTCATTTTGAGCTGGGCAGAATTTTCTTCTCCGCATTCACCATAGTGGGTCGCATTCTTGATGAGTAAGGCAGATTGGCCTTCGCATTAGCCACTGAGGCGTTGCATTTGCAAATGAGTGAGGTAGGTTAGGGATAATCAGATGCTTGGCCCTCACATTCGAGGGAAGGGGACCGCTTTTGCATTGCCCAGTGGTGTTGTTCATCGCGTTAGAAGGCTGGGAGCCATGTTCACGAAGGGTTAATTTGAGGTAGTTCACTTTTGTTCTTCGTGAATGCGAGGCAGTGACCCCGTTCGCGAAGTGTATCACTGGGCAGACCTATAAGTGATATAATTTTGGGATTTTACCCATTCTCTTATATTTTGAACCCCAGACTTTAAGAGGTGGAGATTTTGAAGAGCATTTTCACTACTACATTGGAAGTAAGTAATTTTTACTTTGATTTGGCTTTATATCTTGAATTTCCATAGATTTCTATACCTAAAGCTAGGAAATTTAAAGAAAAATTTGGGGTTTTTGTCCACAACACAAGTGAGTGAAAATTGGGGATTTTGGAGTCGATTTGGAATTAGTTTTGGATGCTAATCATATATTTGGACTTGTGGTATTATGGGTAGTCAGCATCTACTTCTTGTCTCAGGTTTTGATCGTGTGGGCCCGGGTTGACTTTTGAAAATTTTATTAAAGATCGAAGCTTTATTGTTTGGATTTGTTTCCTATGGATTTGTTTGACATTATTAAGTTATTTTTGGCTAGATGCGAGCCAGTCAGAGGTGGCTTCTAAAGGAAAGACAATTTTGGAGGGTTCATTTGGCCCATTTGAGGTAAATATCTTGCCTAATCTTGTGTGACTGAATAATCCTTAAAGTTGGGCCTTATTTGCCTAATTGTAAGGTATGTGATGTGATGTATATGGACGAGCCTATATTCGGGTGCTATGTGTGAAACATGACCGAACTAGGCTCAAGGCTTCTACTATGTTTTGATGTGGCTGTGTTCTATCTATGATACATGTATAATTCTTTTTATAACTACGCATGCTTATCCTTCCATGTTAGAGATTATATTTTAGGATTATTATTTCCTAACTAGCCACGATGGGCATTTGTAGAATCATTTCTAAACTGATTTAGGTTTAGTCATGCTTTACATGCTGAACACTCATCCACTTATTATTATCATCATGTCTTTGTGCACCTTGTTGACAAATTAAGAGCATGTGTCTTTTGGTGGTTGTTTGGCATATTATATTATTATGATTATGGCACAAGTGAACATGTTTGGCAAATTAATTGGGTGTTGGAACGAAGTTTTGCCATGCGATTGTGATGATATTGTGGAACACGATTTTTTCCTTACGATTATGATTATTATTATGCACATGTAGCGAAATAGGAGTGGTATTCTTGATTATGCACATGTGATGGAATAAGGGTGGCATTCATGATTATACACATGTGGTGCAATAAGTGTGGCATTCTTGTTGATGAAATGTAGAGTATAAGGGTAGCATTCCTGATTGAGAAAGTACATTCTTTATGCTTTGTTATGCACTTTACATGACTTCACGTTGCTTTTAAGATGCTACTATATGCCTCTATTATTGACTGATAATTCTTTGTCAAACATGATATACTTGTGATGAATTGATAACTCTTATTTTATTGTGTTGATGGTACTACATCTGTTATTTTCTTATCGCAAGTTATTTGAGTTATTGTACATGTTCTTTGATTAGTGAGTATCACATGACATGAACCTTATTGCTACTTCACCGAGGTCATTCTAGATAATTACTAAGTATATGTTGTCCCATACGTTTACTACACTTGTGCATATTTTTGTGCAGATCCGGGTACTGGAGGTAGCGATCTTCGGGATTGAGTTTTGGACTGTTCGTGAGGATTCAAGATAGTGCTGCATGGACCCCACATACCCTTGGAGTCCCCTTCTCTTTTTTTCGCACTGTTGTATTACTTTCAAACAATATTGTATTTATTGAGACTCGTTATGTATTTTCTTTAGAGCTCATGACTCAATATTACCTAGTTTTAGGAAGTTCGACTTATGTACATATGTTTTGGCTTTATTCCATAGTTTATGCTAAAAATTAAGAGTTATTATATCTTATTTTGATATTTTGTATCATTGTATGATTAGCTTACCTAGTCTTAGATGTTAGGTGTCATCACAACCATAGGTTTGATTTTGGGTCGTGACAACTAAGTAGGTAGAGGTCGTCCTAGAGGTGGATCCAAGCTCGATGTTATGCTTTGCCTAGTAGGTTTGAGGCGGTTGCATCTGATGTAGTCTTTATAGGTATTGTTTAGTCTGTTATAAGTATGCTTCGGTATTATTTGATTTTGGGTTCTACTTATTCATATGTGTCGTCTTAATTTGCATCATATTTTGGTATAACTCGTGATTCTTTAGATACTCATGTTTATGTGTCTACACCAGTTGGAGATTCTATTGTGGTGGATTGTGTCTATCGGTCTTGTGTAGTTACTATTAATGGTTATTAGACTGTGGCTTATCTCTTATTGTTAAACATGGTTAATTTTGAGGTGATTCTTTGTACGGATTGGTTAACCACGTGTCTATCTATCTTGGATTATCAGTCCAAGACTGTGACTTTAGCTATGCAAGGGTTGCCCATGTAAGATTGCAAAGGGTCGCTTGGTGTCACAATCCAAAATCCCACCTAGTTATGATGGCAGCTAACCGCAACATGCTAGGTAAGACAAACAACCAATAGCACAATTTGAATGAAAGATCATCAATAAATAATAAATAAGATAACTGAAATCCATATAACTATCCTAAGGATTGGTAGTACAAGTCATAAGCCATTAAGATTTAGAGTTACAATGCTGGTATGACGAAAATAAAATATATGTTTGAATATATATAAATAGAAGTACAAATTCTAAACTACCATGAACAAGTTGTAGCTTGTATCTGAAATGCTGATGCAACTTCGATGCTAGCCTCCGTCACTCACAGCAGCTCGGCTCCAAGATCTGCACGCAAGGTACAGAAGTGTCTTATGAGAACAACCACTGATCAATTTTCCATAATCCACGTGTATTTAATCAAGGAGAATCATGAGAGGATGACTAATCACGTCCAAAGCACACCTCAAAAGAGATATGAAGTGGTCGTATACGATAATAGAAACCCAACTAAGAGTCGGGGTCGAATCCACAGGGAGCTAAGATGGTAGTTAGAGGTATATATTTCAAATGAGCAATTGGATTATCAAGATTACACTACCACAACAAGGATTTGTTTTCTTTTTCTAATTTTACTCTAATGATTTCAAAATAAAGAACGAAGACTAGAGATAATTATTTTTAATGTTTTTCCAAATGGATAAAAGGCATAGGGCTGTAACCATGACCTAGGTGTTTGCCTAATAGGATAAATACTTTAATGCTTGTTGTATTGATTGGGGTGTATTATAGCTCTCAATTATAAATTACCCACTCAATACCTCTCGGTCAGAGAGTGGCTTTGCCCAATTTGGCTTTCTCAAGACCAAATGGGTATCTCCCAAAATAGTTGACAAGAGCTCAAGTCGGGTTATTACTATCTCTAGGTTGAACCCTTTAATTTGGTTAATCAATCTCTCAATCAACCCAATTCCTTGTTAGCTAAGTTATCCTAGACTAGGTCGCTCTTTCTCAAGTAGAGACTAAGTCAAATAGGGATGAATCAATGTTTGCAACCATTAATTCTACAATTGACGCATAAACTAAGATACATAATCAACACCCAAGCACAAACAAGTACTAATATATTCACCCAAAAGGTTTACACACTAGGGTTGGATCACAACCCTAGTAGAAGTCTAGCTACATAATAGAAATTATAGAAAATAGAGATGAAAAGCTAATTAAATTCATAATAGAAGATTAAAATAATGAAATATAATGTTAAAATACCAAAATCATGTAAAACTTCCTAAAGTAGTAAAGAAAAAATGGCTACAGCAACTTCAGATGTTCAAACTTGACCTAATTTTGTTAAACTCGTCTAAATGTACAAGGCTGAAAATCTCGGACAAAAATGCCCATCGGGAGGTTTTGCAGCCGCACAATTCCATGTGCGGTCCGCAGATTTCTTCATCTAGCAGAAACTGGAGTTCTGCAGCCACAGATTTCCAAGCTGCAGCTGTGAGGCATTCTTCTGAGGCTGCAAGGCAACTCTTCTGTGGTCCGCACAATTAGGATTGCAGCCACCAGGCACTCTTCTGCGTCCGCACAAATCTTGTGCGGTCCGCAATTTATAAAGACTCCTGGATATGGTCTTTTTGCGTATTCTCTGATCTTCGACTCTTAGCCCAACTTTGCGGATGAACAATTCATATGCGGTCCACACTTTGCGCAAATGTCTGCTAAATGTTTTCTCTTTGTTTGCAAACGCAGATGGAATTCTGCGCTCCGCAAATTCTTCTGCTGCCGCAGAATTCCTTCTGCGAAATGCACATTTATGCTTCTGAGCCCTTTATTGCCTTGTGCTTCGGACTACTACTTTTTGAGTTGGATTTTATCTCGGGAGACCAACTTCCAGCATTCTTGCAATTTTGTAGAATTTCATTAGTTTCGGGAATACAATTTAATGCTTTTAGGCTAAACCAATAGCTAAAAGGAGTTAATAAGCAGTCAAAATCCCACTTATCAACTCCCCCAAACTTAAGTCTTTGCGTGTCCTCTAGAAAATAAATTAGTTCCCACCTCCAAAAGTTAAGGGTCATTTCAGTGAGTCGAAGGTGAGCCATCCACATATCAGTTTGGACCAACAATTACCCACACTACTCATGTATTACCAACAAGGTGAGAAGTTAAATATTCATGCACATATAGTTCTAATGTGACATTTGACCTTCAAGAATTGACTTTACTCATCAAGGACTCTTCCTCTATCATGTAGGTCATGGTGAACTCCAAACTCTTCCTCCTCTACTTTTCATTTGCCTAGCCCACTTAAGAAATTTAGCACTCAATCCAAATATTTATGAAAGGTTCACTCATCTCTCTCAAGAGAATGACACAAGTATGGCTTCAAGTACCATAGGCTTGTCCCTCATGTAGATCGCCACTAATATAAGCTCACTCGTCTTGAAATCAAGTGGGACTTCTTTCGGGATGTAATGAAGGGTTTTGGATTAGGGTTGGATACAATATGGGGAGTGGTTACACCTTTATCTAGCACATTCTTCATTTCTTAGCCCACACTTTGCCAATTCTCTGAGGCACTTTCTTTTCCTTAGGGGATTAGAGAGACTTAACATCACTCTTTCTTGATTATTACATTCATTTTATCCCTCTTCGACAACCCATATTCACGTATGTTAGATCACGCCTGTCACGACCCAAACCGACGGGCCGTGATGGGCACCCGATACCTTACTCAACCGAGTACTAACGTAATGTATCTTTCTTATTACATCATCATATACACGTGACATACGGGCCTAATAGGCCAACATCATCATTTATAAACTCAAAATATAGACCGACAAGGCCATACAATCTTTCACGTACACGACATATGTCTACAAGCCTCTAAGAGTACATAAATACCATAAATGTCGGGACAGGGCCCCGCCATACTAATCAGTATATGTCCTAATCATACTGACCAGATAAGCAACTTTGGAACAAATGGAGTGTACCCACATCTTACATTGAGCCGATCGCCTACTTGGAGGACTCTCGACCTGTCTATCGAGACCTGCGGGCATGAAACGCAACATCCCCAGGCAAAAGGGATGCCCGTAAAAATAATGTACCGAGTATGTAAGGAATGAAAATCAGTAAATAATAGACATGAGAGAAACATGGAGTAAAAGACTCGACATGTACGTCTGCATAACTCTGTGAATCATTTCATTTTTATTACGTCATGCATATGCGTATAAATGTCATACCATGCATAGGTATATGTGTTCATAACATCATCAAGCCTCTGAGGGCATCCCATCATATCATTTTGGCCACTGTGGGCAAATCATTAACGTATACCAGCTGATCAGGTGGTGGTGCGTATATAACGCCATAACCTTTTTCCATATCCCATAGACATATAATATACATATATACACGTATATAACGCCATCTGGTCATGGATCAATGTATATGTATAAATGCATGAAATGCATAAGAAATACGTTAATAATATTTTCTCGGAATGCCACAAAAATAATATGCCTTAAGAAATACGTTAATAAGATTTTCTCGGAATGTCATAAAAATAATATGCCTGTCGGATAAATTTTATCAAATACGTATTTTTTTGAGACCCATGAATAGAAGATATAATAATAATTCACACGGGGAATCAATAATATAGACACCCCTAAACTTCTATGAATAGAGTCATTTATGAAAATTGTGCGTTTACTCGTTTCGTTTGTATCGTATTGATCATGCCAAAAAAAAGAAAGGATAGCCTTAACCTACCTGAGCCGATTCTCTTGATAATTCCTCTAACACACGTTAGTTACGATAAAATACGAAACAAGTCGTATGAAAAACTTGAAGCAATCATGTTGCTTATGGAAAGAAAACTTGGCCGAGACCTTTCCTTAAAAAATTTGCAACAACGTTGCTATTTGGAAATGGAATTAACGTTGCTAATGTTTCTTGGATTTGAGAGTGATTTTGAATAGTAACGTTTCTATGCTTGGCTGAAACTTCTCTTAAGAAATAAGAAAATAACGTTTAAGCTTTGTTGGATTTCTTTCTTAAGAGATTGAAATGTTATCCTCCAAAAAGTGAATCAAAGGAAAGGAAAGGAAATAACTCTTATATTTCCTTGATTTAAATACTGCCACCGTAACTATCCCTTATCGAAGACTCAATTTGGCCTCATGCCACCTATTTAGTAAATGTAAGAGTCACAAGGTGTTTAAGGAAAACGCTGCCACGTTAATCTTTATCCCAAAGATTTTAATTAATTAGCTAGTTTTCCACCAAAAATCATTAATTACCCCAATTATCCATATAGTTAAGAATTATCTCAACTTACTTAAAATACTACTCACTTTTAATATACATTATATAACTTACTATCATGGTCATGGGGTACCTTGTATGGTACTAGTCCATAAATACAAGGTATTTTAGCTCGGGCCGTATTTTATCCCAAAATGCCAAATTTCGACCAAGTTCATTTTCTTCGATTTGCTTACCCTTTCTCCTTCATGAATTTACTCGTCACTTATTTGAAATAGCATAATGCTTAGAATTATAAAAATAATCCCATTCCCGAACTTACGTCGATTAACTTACGACGGAACTTTAACGTATGAAAATGCGGGATGTAATATCTCATTTCCGAGCTTTCAATAATTTATTTATGGCATACATTTACATGCGAAAACATGGGATGTAACAACGCCGTAATTTAGTCGACGTAAATTCGAGAAAAGATTATCTTTGAGACAATAAGAAGTTAATCCTATTGGTCTTAAACGATACAAGGGTGTATAAGAGTGGTTAACAAGTATTAGAAGTTAAACGAATCAAGGATGTTAAAACCCGTATTTTTGGGTAAAACTAGAGGTGTTTAATATTTCCAAGAGTTCATGTTTTAAGGTATTTAAATCATATAATATCCGTATCATAAGTCTTGAAGTCAAACGAGCTATGAAACAGAAGTCGACAAAAGTTGTTACAACTAACGTTCATAATTTTACTTAAACTTTAGGTAAAATATTACTAAGATTTTCTCCCAATTTACTTCGAATTACGGGGTGATATGTCCGCCAAATTGAAGATCTATGAGTCTAGTTTCTAATACATTAAACCGTTCGTCGATACGATCTTGGAGTAGAGAGATATTCGCGTTTTCGCGAGACTGCGCCAAACAGCTCTCTATAGGGCCCACATAGATGGTTGAACAGTTTTAAGTCATTATTTTTCAGTATATTCAGACCTTAAAATCCTAAAAATACTCTCTCAAGATTCTCTCATGATCCAAGACAAAAACAAAGGGCAAACAATACAAATCAAGTGTCAGAAATCTCGTGTCACTAGTAAGTTACTTGTTCTTCTTGTTGATGCTGATTTTTGTGTTGTTCCATCTCGTGTGGGAGGTTGTTTTAAGTGGTTTATGTTTTGTAAAATACTCCCTCAAGTTTTTAATATCAACCCTAGGTGATTTTAACTCTTCTAAAGTGATTCTAGTGCCGAAAAACCTTAATTGATTGCTAGTTTTGCTTCCTTTTTCTTGTGGCAGCATTGGCGAGATATTTCGTGATCAATTAAGGTGAAATTGGAGTTTTTCTTTCTGTTTAAAGATAATGAACCTCTTACCCTACATGTATTTAATATTATCCAAATTACGGCTAAGTCGTTGAAGCTAGAACTTGTGCAATATATATCGAAAGGCTTGTTAGTAATGTTGTTGGTTGGTAGACTATTTTAGGAGGCTCAATATGATTAGTATTGATGTTGTTTGGGATATTTTGTGATTTTTTTAACTTGTGGTAAGTCATATAAATAGGGGAGGTGCTGTCCGTTTCATCGTAAAATAGGATGCGGTCGATACATAATACTTAAGGCGCTTAAACGATAACGATAGTGTCATTTCTCTCATTGTAGACTAAAGAGTCATGGCATTTGCATAGCTTGAGGTTGGGCAGTATATACAAGGTATGTGAGGCTATCCAATACTTTCTTTTGCATGACTTCGATTGTACATAATGTAATGAACGGGCTTCCAAAGATATTCCACTCTTAGAAGCTAACAGTACTTACATTGTTTCCTTTCTAATGGAACGATTGATGTTGATATTACTTCTCTTATTCTTATGTTATCATTGTTGTTGGTACTTCCTGATTCTTATAAGATTCTTGATGAAGAGTTAATCATAATAACGTGCATGGAGGATACCTACCTTACGTCACTCCGAAAGTTCACAATGTGAATCCAATGAGTCCAACACACATCATATATATGTATCTATTTTACTATATCGAGCTGCCATATATTCGGCTGGGTAGGACACCTATTGTGCAACCACTGATCAGTTGGGTTTTACCTAGCTCCACGTGACCGGTACGATTCTACCGAGCCTTATGATGGCCGGGTACGTTTTTTACCAAGCCTATTACGACCGGGTACGATATGATGATGATGATGCCCACAAAGGCGTATATTTTAAAAGTTTTTGTGTGTGTATATATATATATATATATATATATATATATATATATATATATATATATATGTATCATGTATTTCATGTCAGTAGCCCTCAGAGGTACCCAGATGATATAGGTTGTATATTCTTTATCCCTGTTTACATTACTATTCTTACTTATGCTTTCATGCCTCACATACTCAGTACTTTATTTGTACTTACGTCCTTTTTATTTGTGGATGTTGCATGTCATGATGCAGGTCCTGATAGACAGGTAGGTGAAGCTCCCCCACCATAGTAGGCTTCCCAATTTAGCGGTTATTGGTGAGATCCTTTCTTCGGACTTGTCGTGGTCTTGGTATGCATTTTTGTTACAGACATTATGGGTATGTCAGGGCCCTGTTCCGGCAATGTTGCAGCACTTATGTTCCTTTAGAGGGTCATAGACAGGTGTCGACTCATGTATAATCTGGATTGCCTTGTCGACTGAATTTTGTTGTATAGTCTCTCATGGCACCTTGTCAGCTCGTACCTTATATATTGCTTTATGAGAGCCTTGTCGGCCCTTGTTATATATGTTCCTGCCATTATCTGTCATTTTTTGATTGTTTATGATTCATGTCTACCATTTATATTGATCTCGTCGGCCCTTATAGATAATAAGAAAGGTTAGATAACATGTGTGTTGGTGCTCAGCAGGTATGGCCCGGGTGCCAGTCATGGCCCTCTAGTTTGGGTCATGACATTCGATATCATCATGTTTGGGATTATTACCTATCTTTGAATACCTTCAACTCTTCCACTAATTCACTTTTGTTTTGCATTTTTCTTTTTGTTCTTTTCTTTTCTTGCCTTTCCTTCTTAGCATTCCTTTTCTCTTTTTATGCCTTGATACATTTTTCAAGTTCCTCGTCTCTCCCCCAAACTTATATTTTTAGCCATTTGTTTCACAAGAGTATTAAGGAAAGCTCGGGTACCAAGAGAGGGTCACGACAAAACGGGTAAAGGCTTGTAACATGATTATCAAATGATAATGGTTTGAGGCTCAAAGTGGTTGACTAGGGATAATGACATTTGTTGGTAATAGAAAACTCAAACGGGTCAAGGAGGTCCTACAATCACTTTTCAAACCAAGCAAAACTTAGGATTTAGCCTTGAAACACATTCGGGGCAAGTTCTAGATCCTTCGGACGGATACTTGGACTAGCAACAATTCATCTCACTCCTCACGAAACCGGATTGTTAACGAGGACAGAGTAGAGGTCCCACAACGACCACATTCAAGTTTAAAAATCACTATATTCCAATTAAACCACTCGATGGTTTCCAAAGGTAACACAAGAGTCACAAAGTCACCAAGTAAAGCTATTTCTTTTAAAAACTTTGTTTCTAATCATAAGAACATAGTTAAGTGTGTTAGTACAAATTAAAGCATGATTGACTATTCGAGCATGACTTTATTAGGTCTTTTTTTATTCATTACTACTACTACTATTACCTAAACACCAAAAACAGACACATTCCCTTAAGAAAGTTGTCACGCCATCCATCGTTAGGACGAATCACCCGGTTCACACAACAACTACCTTTGGAAAGAACTGTGCCATTAAGAAAACCAAAGTCTTCATATCTACTAGAACATTAAAAGAAGCTAATAAATCAAACTAAGAACTCACAAAGAAACAAAAGTAAAGAAGCTAACAAACAAAAACTACTGAATAAACATAATGAGAGAAAAAGACATAATATATATACAGAATAAAAAGAGAAAGAAAATAATATCAAGTTTTACAGGCCAAATGTCTCAGAATGTATCAAATATGATCAATAAACTCCCCCCCCCAAATAAATACAAGCATTTTCCCCAATGCTTAACAAAATAAGAGTAAAAGAGGGAAAAGAGTGAAGAAAACTCCCTATGGCTCCTTGGACATCTCTGTGTCCCCAGTATTGTCACCGGCGTCAGTATCATCTAACTGAATCTCATCATCCTCAACTCTAGTAGTGACTGGGATGGTGAACATTTGACACACTGACTCGGTAGTGTCGGCAGCAAGGTCTGGCTCCTCAAACTGGCCAGCTAGTGATACCAGTGCTGATGGTGCTGCAGGATCTAGGCTTGCATAGTGTGGGTCAATCCATATGTCAAAGGGAGTATCTCTGGCTGCAGCAAGCTTGGTCACATGTCTCCGGAGCTTTTCCACTAACTTCTTTCTGGCCTAGGACTTTTTCATCTTCTTTACTTCTTTTCCTGGCTCTTTGATCACTGACCCATGTTGTACCAAGGTGGCCATAATGGTGTTCTGGTTCTCTATGATCTTTTTCAGTGTCTCCTTAACTGGCGGGGGAAGCTGAGGTGCTTGAAAAGTAGACTGTGCTGCAACAGTACTAGATAAATCAGACATCTTTGCAGTTGTTATCTGCATCCAGTTGTTGAGGCTCGCCAATGTCTGGGAGACTCGCAACACAGAAAGTGGAGCAGTAGGCATGGGCACCAACTTCTAAACCAAAGTGGAAGCTGTAGCAGGAGCTGCAGAAGGGGCTATAGATTATGGCGGAGGTATGGCTGCGACACTGGATGAAGGATCGGTCGAAGTGGATGGAATATCAGCTGCCTCGGCAGGTACCATAGTTGGGTCATTAACCTAGCCCGCAGTGGTAGGAGGCTGAACTTTCTTCTTTAGATTCTTTGCATCCATCAGTGAATACCAAGTGAAAGGCTTCTTCGGCCTCACCTCTGTCTCATAATCCCTTGGCTCTACATTAGAGTACTTTTGTCCCCTTCTTGTTATGTGCCATATTGACGTAGAATTCACGGACAAGGTACTCTTTGGCATCCACCACACTCTGAGTGAACCACATCCACCCTTTGTGTTCCTTGAACTATCTCAACACTGTTGGGTTGTACTTCTCCAGATCTTTCAACTGAAACTATCGCTCAAGAGTAAGCGACCTCACTGGCAAGCATGTACGAAAGCTGGTGAAGGAGACCAAGATGAAAAACTAGTCTTCCCATACCTCTTTCTTCTTTGAGCGTTCAAGCCCGGCAGCTGTGGAATCTCCCCCTCTGCCATCATTAGTGCTATTCTGAACTGATGTATCTTGTGCCTCAGGGACAGGTGTAGTGGATGGCTCAGAAGCCTGACTATCACTTTCCGAACCGTTGGAAGTGCTATGATATGAGAACGACTCATCCCTGAGTTGATATCTCCCTGCCATCCTTGATTGTACAACCGACTGCTCTTGAATTGAGGTTGCCTTACCCTCAGCTGCTTCCCTAGACGGGACATACGATCACGTCTCGGAGAGGTCTGTATCTCTCCCTCTGCTAGTTGCAGGTATCTTTGTTATTTTCCTTTGTTGGACGAGGGGTAATGCACTCTTGCCTCAACCACTAGAAGGCTCACCCTCCCTTTAGAAGTGTTGCCTCTGCCTCTAGATCGAACCATTATCTGTATCAAGCATAAGAGATTATTAGTTACAATTCAATGTTCAGTCAAAAAGGGAGATATGCAAGTATACACCGAAAAACACAGTGAGGTTCACAGTTGAAACATGTTTGCCGTAAGGATCTGCGGTCCACACAATTTTTCTTGCAGCCGCAGAAGAGGCCTTGCGGTCCGCACAATTATGTCTTGCGGTCACAAAGAGTGAAGTGTGGTACAATTTCACTTACTGCCGCAACTCAGAAACCCAAATTATGCTAACTATCTGATGATAGAGAATTAGTTTATGTGCGGCCACAACATGATTTTTGCGGTCCACACATTTTACCATGCCGCCTGAAATGTGAGTGACAATTTGTAGACTCTCTGATGACAGTAAAAGGGTTGTTCTACGGCCACAATGGAAATTCTGTGGTTCGCTCATTTTACCTTGCGGCCGCAGGCCCATTCTTTACAAAGTTGCCCTAGAATCAACTTCTGCGAACCGCGCAATTTCAAGTGCGGCCGCAGAATTAAAACAACAAATCTACGAACAGTTCAATATTTCTATCTAGGTCTTGCAATTGTTTGCAAATTGTGACATGGTAACAGCATATAGGCATGAAATTTGTTGACCTAGTCCCCAGTGAGCAAGTATTAGTTAACCCACTACAGATTTACCCCCACATGAATGCACAATTGAGTTCTACTGATAAATGGCCTAAAAATAATTAAAAAGCTACAAATTAAACTAATAAATAAAATATTCTAACAAGGAATTTAAGCATACCATATGTGAATAAGTGCAAGGAATGAGTGATCAAAGTTGTTGGGCATGTGGGAAGATGATTCACCAAGAATTTTCAATATAGTGCAAGTTTTGTGCTCAGATAGTGAAAAGTGCAACAGTTGCCCTAGCCCTCTATTTATACTATTGATTTTCTTAGGGAAAGAGGGGCGAGTGCGGCCGCACAATTTCAGTTGCAGTCCGCACTCTGTTACCTGGTGTGCTTAAGTCGACATCTTGTCTGTGGTCCGCAGAATTTTGTGTGCGGCCGCAGATTCCTTGTTGCGGTTGCAGATTGACAATTTTTCAAACAGACCAACTTCAGAGAGTTGGCATTTTTCACATTCCATTTGTGCGATCCGCTAGCTAATTGTGAGACCGTAGAGCACTTTTGCTGCAACAACTATAAATGTGTGGTCCGCACAATTCAACTACGGTCCGCAATTCTTGCAACATGTTGACAACTTCTACTCGTCTCTTTAATTTATTCTAAACCCTATATTTCTCTGATGTCCTCACTTTTACAAATTTTGATGTCCTCACTTTTACAAATTTCCTCAAACTTGGCACCATCAATAATAATTTTGTTGAATAATTGAAACTCGTCTTTATGCTCTACAAACGGTCTAGTATCCACAACAATTTGTTGTTGGGCATCAGACGTCTCAACCTCCTTATTAAATTGAGTTTGCAGATCATGGATACCTGAGCCAAATTGGTCTATCTCTTACCTGAGCTCAGTTCTTCCTTCGATCAGTTGTTCTGTCATATTTGAAAGACCATAACGGAGATACTCGTGAAATTTTATTAGCTGAGCTTGTTCCTCTAGCCAAGATTGGCTCACTATATCTGCTTTTTCAAAATTATCTTCTTGTGGGAACTCGCTCTCTTTTTCCAATTCTTCCGCCTCAGCCTTCATTCTCATGATTGATGCACTAATTTTTTGTATAGACTTTTGATTTTCATCTTGTTGCTCGGCTACTTGACTCACCATGTCCATAATACGGGTAGCACGCTCCACATCCTCTACTTCATTTCTCCTATCAAACTCATAAATATTATTAGAAATATCATAATAAGGGCTCATAGAAGGATAAAAGGAATTAGAAGAACCATCCAAATGACCACCTCAGCAACAGCACACATTGCAAACATTCCACTCATAATATTGCGATTTACAATTTTGTCACAAGTGCGGTCCTCCACAATATAGAAAAAGATCACCAAAGTAAGAATAACCAATATCCAACCAATATTTATTAAAAGCTTCCATCTAATACAAGTAAAACAAACTAGATTATACTAAAACTAGAAAACACAAAAAATAAAAATTAACACTTGACTTGATAGGTAGTAAAAGCTTGATCTAGTGAAACAATTAATTTCGATGTTCCCGGCAACGACGCCAAAAACATGTTGCCTAAAATCGCACACGCAAGTATACGCGGTCAATCAAGTAATAAAGAGCGAGTAGTGTATCGTTCCCACGAGGACTTATGATCAATTATCAACTAAATCAAGTGAATTCTAGTTTATCGAGTCAAGAACAATTACAATGTGGTTTTTGTTTGATAAATTCTGCTAATGATAATTGCAAGTAAAAGAAAAACTAATGAACTAGCACACTTAGCACGAAGGATTTTAAATCAGTGAGAAATAATATTCTAGGGTTATGTCTTGTTAACAGTCCTGTTGAATTCTGCAATCTACTTGACTCATTATTTTATCTGGGTTATAAACCTGCAAGGATAATGATACTCGTAGAAATTTAACAACTTCTACTCGCCTATTCAATTATTTCTAAACCCTATATTTATATGAGATTAGAGATAAAAAGAACGCATTAATAATTTCTTGCACAATTGGCTGAGCATGGAGAATAGGTATATTTCTATCCATATTCGCAAATCAATTCCCCAATGACTAGGTTCAATTTCACGCCCTATTCAATCCTATTGCAATCAAGAATTACCAATTTCAAATTCAACTCAAGATTCATATATAGTATTTCACTGTTCGCTAGGCAGCAAAATAATTAAACTCAGTATATGAATAAACAATCCAATATGTTAAATTAACTCGTCAAATCAATATCCGAATATCAACCTTCATGTAAAACCATAACCCTAGAACGAATGAGTTAGCCACGCATAGTCATGGTTGCAATATTAAATAATTCCCAAGAATACATAAAAATCAATAAAAGAATGAAAAAGTAAGAACTCGAGAGGAATTTAGTGGTTTCCAAACTCTGTGATGGATTTTATACACTCCCAAGTGTGTTAGATGACCTAAAAGAGGCGTTTTTGGCTTATATATTGCGTACAAAAGTGGTGGGCCAAAGTTTTCCCTTTTTCCTATTCCGACTCAGCTTCAGGGATTGATGCTGGGGTGGATGCTTCGCGTCCGCCTCAGCATCAACTTTTCAGCATCGCATGCTGGGGTTAATGGTTCACATCCACCCTCTGTTCTTTCATCTCTGTTGTGCCCAGGTGCGGATGCCTTCTCCCAAATTTCACTGCTAAAGGTGCACCAAATACATTTTTTTCTAGGTTGGATGCGATGCATCCACCCTCTTCTCATATAGTTGGAGCATCGTTTCTTCATATTTTTGCACTCCAAACATCCTAAATCATCAAGCACAAATCAATTAGTCATAAAATCAATAATTAACACATGTTGGGCATTTTAAAAATCAAATAGCACCGGAAAGCGGTTAAAACATGGGTAAAGTAACATTATAACACATAGAAATATGCGCAACATCACAACACTTAGTCAGATTTGAGTCCACAATTCCTCTAAATTAAACTCATCCCTGTAACACACTTCAAATCAAGTTAGCACAAAAACAACACCTAATTACAAATGAAAAAAAGGAAGGAATGGAAACACGAATTGCCTCCCAAGAAATGCCTGATTTAACGTCGCGACACGATGCATAATACCATCAATTGAAATGAATGACCGCCACGACGTGGCTATCTCCAACTTTTCCCAAATAGTGCTTCACCCGGTGACCATTGACTCGGAACACTTCATTGTTTCTTCAAGTCCAATGCACCAAAAGGTGTCACACCCACAATTTCAAAAAGACCACTCCATTTAGACTTTAACTCCCCGATAAACATCCTCAATCTTGAGTTAAACAACAACACAAGATTGCCCACCTTGACCTCTTTGTTCCAAATGTATTTGTCATGAAGATATTTCATCATTTCTTTGTACTAGGTCGAACTTGCATAAGCATGGTACCGATACTCATCCAATTCATACAAATATGCAACCCTCAAGATAGAGGCTATATCCCAATCAAGATTCAACTTCTTTATAGCCCACATGCATTTGTGCTCAAGTTCTACAGGAAGATAATAAGCTTTTTCGAACCGGCATGGTGACATTCCAATAGGTGTTTTGTACACCGTGCGATAAGCCCATAATGCATCATCAAGCTTCTTGGACCAATCCGTTTGGTCAGTATTCACTGTTTTGGACAAAATACTTTTATCTCCCGGTTTGAGACTTCCACTTGACCGCTAGCTTGTGGGTGATAGGGGGTCGTGACTTTATAAGTAACACCATATTTGCCAAGTTAAGTGTCAAAATTCTTATTGCAAAAATGTGACCCCTTGTCGCTTATAATAGCCCGCGGAGTACCAAACCTTGTGAAAATATTCTTATTCAAGAATGCCACCACACTTCTCGCCTCATTGTTGGGTAGAGCAACGGCTGCAACCCATGTGGACACACAATCAATTGCGACCAAGATGTAGGTATTTCCACAAGAACTCACAAATGGACCCATGAAGTTAATACCCCACGCATCAAAAAGATTATTCTCCAAAATGGTAGTGAGTGGCATTTCATTTTTCTTTGAGATTCCACCGGTCCGTTGACATTCATCACATCTTTTCACTAGCTCACTAGCATCCTTGTAAAGAGTGGGCCAATAAAAATTGCAACTTACCACTTTGGCCGGCGTTCGTGCTCCACCATGATGACCACCATATGGAAAAGAATGACAAGCCCCAAGAATTTGACCTTGATCTTCTTCCGGTACACATCTTATAATCACCCCATCCGTACAAATCCGGAAAAGGTATGGTTCATCCTAATAATAATCTTGACAATCCCGTTTGAGCTTCTTCCTTTGGTTTGAAACAAACTCATCCGGGATGATTCCACACAGAAGGAAATTTGCTAGATCCACGAACCAAGGTACCTTGTTCATTGAAATAGCCAAGAGTTACTCATCGGGGAAGGAGTCATTGATTTCAAGGCCATCATGTGGCCTCCCCTCCTCCTCCAAGCGATACAATTGGTCTGCCACTTGGTTTTCGCTCCCTTTTCTATCTTGGATGTCAATATCAAACTCTTGCAACAAAAGCACCCATCTCATCAACCAAGCCTTGTAATATTTCTTGCTTAAAATAACGAAGTGCCGAATAATCCATTTGGACAATGACCTTTGCACCCATCAAGTACGGGCAAAACTTCTCAATTGCAAACACAATGACAAGGAGCTCTTTCTCCGTAACGGTGTAGTTGACTTGGACACTATTCATGGTCTTACTAGCATAGTAGACCGGGTGAAAACTCTTGTTGATGTGTTACCCTAAAATAGCCCCAACCGCTACGTCACTTCCATCACACATGAGCTCAAAAGGGACACTCCAATTTGGGGCGGTGATAATGGGATTAGTTATCAACTTGAACTTTAACAATTAAAAAGCTCTCATAAAATTATCATCAAAGTTGAACTTAGCATCCTTCTCAAGAAGTTTGCACAACAAGTTCACCACCTTAGAGAAATCTTTGATGAAATGCCGGTAAAACCCTACGTAGCCTAAGAAACTCCTCATACCCTTCACTGAAGTTGGAGGTGGAAGTTTAGAAATCACCTCAATCTTTTTCTTGTTAACTTCAATTCCATTCTTTGAGATTTTGTGGTCAAGGACAATGCCTTCCCCGACCATGAAATGACAATTCTCCCAATTGAGCAACAAATATATTTCTTCACATCTCGCCAACACTTTATCTAAATTTGCAAGACAGTCATCAAAAGAATCTCCAACCACCAATAATTCATCCATGAAAACTTCAAGGCAGTCCTCCAGTATTTCTATGAAGATAGCCATCATACACCTTTGAAAAGTCATCGGTGCATTGCACAAACCAAATGGCATTCGCTTGAAGGCAAAAGTACCATAGGGACATGTAAATGTTATTTTCTCTTAATCCTCCGGATAAATAAGGATATGGTTGTAGCCCGAATATCCATCAAGAAACAATAGAAAGCACGGCCAACCAATCTATCAAGCATTTGATCTAGGAAGGGATGTGGAAAAAGATCCTTCCTTATGACTTTGTCGAGCTTGCGATAGTCCATACATACTCTCCAACCGATCACTGTTCTTGTAGGAATCAACTCATTCTTATCATTGGTTACCACCATCATGCCCCCCTATTTTGGGACACATTGAACTGGAGAAGTCCACAAACTATGAGAAATGGGGTAGACAACCCCGACATCCAACCACTTGGTAATTTCCTTTTTGACAACCTCTTGCAATGCCTCATTGAGTCTTCTTTGATGTTTGACAGATGGTTTGGTGCCTCCCTCCATGTTGATATTATGCATGCAAAATGTGGGGCTTATCCCCCGAATATCTACCTATGTCCACCCAATAGCCTTCTTCATCTTTTATAGCACTGCCAATGTAGAATCTACCTGCACGTTAGTCAAACAAGAGGAAATAATAAACGGTAAGGTAGAACAAGGGCAAATAAATTCATACCAAAGATGTGGAGGCAATGGCTTCAACTCCAAGATAGGAGGAGCTTCAATAGAGGGCTTTATAGGAGGAGTTGTCCTATTTTCAAGATCCAAATATACTTTCCAGCGTGCATAATTGTATAACCCCATTTCTTGCAAAGAGTTCACACATTCCATGAATCCATCCATTTCGTCATCAATAAAGTTAAGGAAGACGACCTCCAATATATCACTAACATTGATCATAACACTCGTATCATCAACAATAATATTGGTCACCAAGTCAACAAAAGAGAACACCTCATTGTTGTTGGGTTACCGCATGGACTTACATACATGGAAAACAACCTTTTTATCACCAACTCGGAAGGTAAGTTCTCCAGCTTCAACATCACAAAGAGCTTTTCCCGTACCAAGGAAAGGTCTTCCAAAAATAATCGGCACCTCATATTAAACTTCACAATCTAGAATGACAAAATCCACCGAAATAATAAATGTATCAACATGAACCAAGACATCTTCAATCACTCCCAACGGTCTCTTCATAGTACGATCGGCCATTTGCAATCTCATAGAGGTGGGCCTTGGTTTCCTAATACCCAAAGTCTCAAAAACCAAATAGGGCATCAAATTGAAACTTGCCCCAAGATCATAAAGAGCTTTAGAAAACTCGACACTTCTAATTGTATAAGGAACCGTGAAAGCACCGGGATCCTTTAACTTAGGAACCATTGAATGCACAATAGCACTCACTTGATGTGTGACTCTGATAGTTTCAAAATTCATTGAACGCTTCTTTGTCATGAGATCCTTCATAAATTTTGCATAACCGTGCATTTGTTCCAAAGCTTAAGCTAATGGCACATTAATTTAGAGACTCTTCATCAATTGAATGAACTTATTGAATTGATTATCTCCATTTTGTTTGGCAAGTCTTTGAAGGTATGGAGGTGGAGGCTTAGGTAATGGTACCTTAGCCTTTTTCACTACCGATTCCAGTATGTCAATAATGTGATCGCTAGACGGGTTCATCTCCTCTTGAGTCTCTTTCACACTATCATCAATATCAATCTGAACTTCATCATTAAATTGTACCACATTTTTCGGGACTACAAGTTGCTTTTTACTTGAAGTGGGTGCATTCCTACCTCTTCCACTTCTTGTGGTAACGGACAATGCATGCCCTATATTATTTCTACCCTTTGGGTTTACTATCATGTCAAATGGTAGGACCCCTTAGGACGCGAATTTAGAGCTTGAGAGATTTGCCCCATTTGAAATTCTATGTTGGGGATCAATGTGTTGTGTGAGGCAAGTTGGGCATCCGAATAGGCATTCTTTTCCATCATTTGCTTGAACATGTTCTCAATACGCCCCATCTCATTGTTTGAAGAACTTTGACCATGGGAAGGATAAGGGGGCAGGTTGCTCAATTGTTGATACATCGGGGTGCCTTTGAAAACCCGGCCCCTGATTGACTTGATTTTTGTTCCCTCCTCCTTTATTGTTACCTCCCCAATTTCCTTGATTATTGCCACTCCAATTTCCTTTATTGTTGTTGTTATGTCAATTCCCTTGATTGTTGCCACCACTTCAATTTCCTTGGTTGGTAGAATTCCAATTGCTTTGATTGTTTTGAGGTCTCCATTCTTGTTGGTTTGGGCCTTGGAAGTTGTTTCGTTGCCCTTGAAAGTTGTTCACGTATTTCACCTCCTCTTCTTGTTCATTGTAAGAATCATCTTGATCAAAACTACCATCCTCTTTCACATAATTCTCCACTCGATGTTGCATTTGAGAACCCTTGGTACGTTTTTTGTTCACCATCATGTTCAATCCCTCTATGTCATTGACTTGCTTAGGATTTTGCACTTGTTGAAGTTTAGCCTTTGCTAATTGATTCATGGTGGTAGTCAATTCGGTAATGTCTTACCCATGGTCATGCAACTCTTTGTGAAGGTGGATCACGTTAGGATCACCTTCTGGAACATTAGCCTGGGATTGACGCACCAATGATGTTTCCGCCATTTCATCCAAGATCTCACATGCCTCTGCATAAGACATGGTCAAGAAGTTCCCACCGGCAAGTTGATTCACTACATATTGGTTGGTTATGTTAATCCCACGATAGAAAGTTTGTTGAATCATATTCTTCGTCATATCGTTGTTGGGACATTCTTTAACCATTGTTCTATAGTGTTCCCATATCTCGTGTAGTGGTTTATTTGGCTCTTGCTTGAATGCCAAAATCTCATTCTGAAGTGTAGCCATGTGTCCCGGAGAGAAGAACATAGAAAAAAACCTTTCCTATAACTCATCCTAAGTGTGAATGGAATGGTTCGGTAAGCGTTCCAACCAATCTAAAGCTTCCCCCATAGAGAGAAGAGAAAAATCCTTAGCCTCAATGCATCCTCTGAGAAATTTGTTTGTTTGCTCCCCCAACAAGTGTCCACAAACTCCTTCAAATGTTTGTATGCATTTTAACTTGGAGCACCGGTGAAGAAACCTCGTTGCTCTAGCAAAGTGAGCATCACATGCCCGCCCTAATACGGGGAGGGACTATTGTACCAACATATTCTTCAATGGGAAACACCCAGTGTGGAGCTGCTCATCTGGATGCGGGGGTGGAACAAGGACATTGTCATGAGGCACTCGGCCTCTTCTATTGGCTTGAAGTTGAAGAGGAACCTCATCAACTTGGTCATCCTTGACGTCCACATCCCCCAAAGCAATATTTCCGAGCTCATTGTTTGACATGGTTGTACCTATGATTTATCAAACAAGTTAGTAACACGGAAGGAAAAGAAGATACAAAAATACACCCAAATATATAGTTAACACAGTTTTTAACTCCACGGAAACGGCGCCAGAAATTGATCACATTCAAAGCACACCTCAAAAGAGATATGACACAGTCGTATGCAATAATAGAAACAAAACTAAGAGTCGGGGTCGAATCCACAGGGAGTTAAGATGAGAGTTAGAGATAATTGTTTATAAGGTTTTTCCTTAAATTACCAAGTCTTGTTCTTGGTAGTTTTAGATTCAAATGAGCAATTGGATTATCGAGATTGCACTTCCACAACAAGGATTTGTTTTCTATTTCTAATTTTACTCTAATGATTTCAAAATAAAGAACGAATACCATAGATATTTGTTTTTAATGTTTTTCCAAATGGATAAAAGGCCTACGGTTATGACCATGACCTAGGTGTTTGCCTAATGGGATAACGACTTTAATGCTTGTTGTGTTGATAGGGGTGTATTTATAGCTCTATACTCTAAATTACCCACTCAATACCTCTCGGTCAGAGAGTGACTTTTCCTAATTTGGCTTTCTCAAGACCAAATGGGTATCACCTAAAATAGTTAATAAGAGCTCAAGTTGAGTTATTATTATCTCTAGGTTGAACCTTTTAATTAGGTTAATCAACTCCTCTGCGGTCCACACAATTAGGCTTGTGGCCGCAAGGTACTCTTCTGCGGTCGCTCAAATCATGTGAGGTCCGCAATTTACAGAAACTCCTTGACTTGGTCTTTTTGCATACTCTCTAATCTCAACTCTTAGCCCAGCTTTGCGACCGCACAATTCGTGTGCGGTCGCCACTTTGCACAAATGTCTGCTAATTTTTTCCTCTTTGTTTGCGGCCGCAGATGGAATTCGGCGGTCCGCAATTTCTTCTACGACTGCATAATTCCTTCCGCGGACCGCACATTTATGCTTATGTGCCCTTTATTGCCTCGTGCTTCAGACTGCTCCTTTTTTAGTCAGATTTTATATCGGGAGCCCAACTTTCAGCATTCCTTTAATTTTGCAATATTTCATGAGTTTCGGGAACAGAATTCAATGCTTTTAGACTAAAACAAAAGTTAAAAGGCGCTAATAAGCAGTCAAAATTCCCTCTTATCAATGACCCTAGGGGGATGGATCCTTATCCCCACGCTGTACAAATAATTCATGTGATATAATTATAAGAACAACCTTGACAACTCACGTGCTATGATAACTCAACCCACACAGATCACTCATGTGTCGTCAATCTGGTCCTTCACATATAAAGCATACACAAGAATACATGTGTACAATCAACGAATATTAAATAACATACTCATGAACTGATGAAGAAATCATCCTACGGTGTATTCATGTTCGAAGTGTACAACTACATTTCTAATTAGGTAAGAATGCCACAAAATAAGGGGTCTCATGATCAAATAGGAGGTCAAAGCCTACACACGATATCTAGCATGATTCAAGAAGTTCACGTACTCATATAGACATACAAAACATGAAATCAAGAAGCATAATACTCAAAATAAGGCATGATACAGATGACTACGGTAATGAATCATACATAGTACACACATATACGCTCGTCACCTTCATATACATCAATTCTCACATATTCTAATTAGACAAATAAGGTAATATCCTAAGGGGTTTTCCCTTACAACAAGATTAGGTAAGATACTTACCTCATCAATCTAGACTTAAACCTCAAATCGCGTTAAAACCTCGATTTAGCCCTACAATCATGAAAATCTAATCCAAACATCAACCAATGAAGTCAATCAATGCTATTGGAAACGATCTCAATCCGTAAAGTATTGATCATGGAAGAATTTTCAAAAAGTCAATGAACGTTAACCAGGGCCCGCATGACCCAAAATCTAAATCCAATATAACAAGTTGATGACCCACAACCTGCCGTGTTCAAATTTATAATTAGTGCCCAAAATTGTGTCTAAATCGATACTCAAATCCTCAAAATATACTATAACGACCCTGTCATTTTTAGCATTTGCATTCCATTTGGTGGTCTGAGGTTAAGAGTAGCTTCATATGGTGTATAATAACTTGTGGGTAACATCAATTTTGGTTTTCAAGTGGTTCGGGATTGATTTGGAAGAATGATTCTTATTTTAGAAGCTTTAAGTTGGAAGAGTTGACGAAGTTTGACTTCCATGTATTTTACCCCAGTTCATGGTTTTCATGGTTTCATTAGGTCCAAATGATGATTTTAGACTTGGGCGTATTACCAGATTTGTATTTGGATGTTCCTAGAAGGTTTTGGCTGTATTTACCAAACGTTGGCAATTAGAAGGTTTGAAAAGTTCATAAGTTTGACTGAGATTTGATGTCACGCCCCGAACTTGAGGAGCACGACCGGTGCTCAACCAAGTGAACCCAGTCGAGCAAGCCTACGTTATATCAACCTCTCATCATAACTCATGCATGATTTATCAAAAACTAATTACATCATGACTTTTATATTGAATACATTTGGCTCAATGAACCATATTTTCTTTCTCGTGGTGGTTACACAGCTCTATAAATACCTGTAAATATTGTGAACATAAATGCATGACAAAACTCAAATCTTTAATTACATGACCCACAGTGTACATGGAGCTTCTATGACAATGGATACCTATATACATAAAACTAACTAGACCCAAACACCCACTAGACCTACAGCGGGATTACCATAAGCTACGTAGTAAAGAAGATCCCTATCAAAGATCCATATCATCCTGTAGAAGTATAGCTGCATCCATTAAAAGATGCAGCGCCCCCGGCAAAAGGGATGTGAGTATATGTGGAATGGTACTCATATGTAAGGCAGTCAAAACAACATATGAAAATATGGTAACTCAAATAAGAGACAAATAAAGTACATCAAGAAACTACGAAACATCCAATAAAATCAATTTTCAAGTATTATTATACATGCATCATTCTAACCTTCTTTTAGGATCAACTGCGCCATATGAACTATACGTGGAATACTTAATAAAATATAATTGTAACAACATGTACAAACAATGCCAACGAATACACCTGTTCAAGGGCCAAAATACCACAATCTTTTTACAAAGTGGTCCTACCGCCTCACCCCAATATATACGGGTGGAGATGTATCACAATACCACAATCCCTACACAAAGCGGTCATGCCTCCTCACCCCAATATATGCGGGTGGAGGTGTATTACATAATACCACAATGCCCACACAAAGCGGTCCTACCGCATCACCCCAATACCACAATCCTTACACAAAGCGGTCATGCCGCCTCACCCCAATATATGAGGGTGGAGGTGTAATCCCAATCACAATATCATATATATACTCAAAGCAACATAGTTTGTCATTACATTTAACGTTGTAATTACTCATATCATTTTAGTACTTCGTGTTCATGCTCATCATGGAGAAACACAACTCATTACATTAGCACATGCATGGTAAATCAATAAGTCGATTTCAATGGCACATGGGCCCAATTCCTTTTCTTAAGGTTCATCATCATTTAACAAAGGACATATCCTTTCCAACTCATTATTCACTCCCTTGACCTCTTGAGGTCTTTATCTAGGTTCATGACTCTTGGGGACTTAACAATCGAAGTCATTTACATACATTATTTCTGAAACATACAACTATAGTTGAAACTATTGGGATATACGACACTTCGAAATTCTCATTTAGGCAACGATCACATTTCATGTTCATACTATCACTTACTTGTACTTGTCATGGGTGATCATAGAACATTAAGAGCATTTAGAACATTTAGGAACATCATAGCCTTTACTGGCACGAACGTAAGGGCATATAACACATTGGAAACAAAAGTACAAATATGTACATCTCATAACCTTTCAAACCATATATCACGTAATCCGTACTTTCAACCACTTACAATATTATTATTTCATTGGCTATCTAAACCATACATGTGATTCTTCTTTCATGGCACAATGGCTGTATTTCATATTCCACACATACATATCTTTCCTTTCATGGATCATCATCCTAAATATCAACATATACAATATTCCGGAAATCACAACTTTAGGTTCATTAGTAATGAAGACTTTAAACACAATGGATTTCTTTCCAAGAAACGGAGTAAAATGATTGGCAATCGAAGCAAGTTAAAATTATAAACAAGTAACACATCGTTTCTTCTTGAATTACTTTTTCCCAAAAAGAACAATACACAATTTCCACTCACGAATATGTAAGAATGCAAAACACATTGAAAATACTCACTAAACATAGCATTAGCTAAAACAGCCACATATGGGCATCACTTGAGTTCATAAGCTTTTAGGTTATTCTATTTTCAAAGTCAATTTTAGAATAGTTGAATCAAAGCTCATTTCATAATCTTTCGCACATCATCTCATTTCATGGGAACCATTGGCCACAAGTATAACTTTCACTCTTGGCACGTTGGCCACACTTTATATACCCAATTCACTTATTTCACTTCCAACCATATTTATAGGTTATCAACAATAAGACATTTCCAATCAATACTTTAGGTACACATATGAGAAATTAAGAGTATTAAGCATATTGAGTTTTCTCACACAATTTGACATCATAACCTTCCTTTGAAACACTAGTGAAAGACATAGCATTTTAATATATATATCATTCTTGAACACATTTCCAAAAGATAACATAATGTGATAGGAACATTCGGAAAATATTTTGAATATATAATTCTCGACACTTTGCTTATTTGGGACATTCAAATTTATTAGGAACAACCCGAAATATAGAATAAGGAACTTGAGACATCCATACTTGAAACTTACGTTAACATCATTGAATTCAATTCTAAGAAGGAAGTTTAGCCAACATACCTCAATTGAGCTTCCTTAAACTCTAAAATGTTATGAAATTCTTAGCAACATCAATATATTGTAGAAATATAACAAATTGAACCAAAATTAGGAAGATGATCATGGTTCTAGCTCATTTAAGCATTTTATCAAACACTAGGTGTGCTTTAAGGTTTCAAGGCCCTTTTATGGAGGATTCCATCATCCCACAACCCATTCTTTACCATGCTTAGTTCAACAATCTTCCTATACCCCTAGATATCACATGCATGTAAATTAAACAACTCTTATGCCCAAAAATTATCTTGCTAATTACCCATTTTTAGATAATTTCGAAATTAGGGGTTAGGGTGTAGAGTCTTACCTCTAGGATGAAGACCTTATGGGTTTTTCCTTGTTAATCTTCCAAGATTTGAGCAAGAATTGAAGAATCAATTATTGAGGAACACCTTCTCACTCTAGGGCTCTCTCTCACTCTAAAATATCAGATTTTCGCTCAAAAATGGCCCAAATTGTGTATAAGTAGGGTCAGGTTTTAAAAATCCAAAAACGGAGCTCCGGAACAAGGTCTGCGATCGCATAATCGATATGCGGACCGCATATCGGCCGCATAATTGGTGTCCAAAGCTGGCCAAAAATCTCTCTGGGTCTGCAGATACTATGTGGCCCGTAGACCTATTTTGCGATCATATAATGAGTCGTAGAATAGTTCTGCGGGCGCATAGTCTGTCACTCCCCGAACTCAGGGAGCGCGACCGGCGCTCAACCGAGAAAACCTAGTCAAGCAAGCCTAATTTACAATAACCTCTTATCATTACTCATGCATGATTTACCATAACATAATTAGATCTTGACTTTTAAATCAAATAGATTTGGCTCAATGGCCTACTATATTTCTCATGATGGGTGCGTAGCCTCATAAATACTGTGAACATAAATACATGACAAAACTCAAATCCTTAATTACATTACCCACAGTGTACATGCAGCTTCTACGGCAATAGATACCTAAATACATAAAATGAACTAGACCCAAACACCCACTAGATCTGTAGTGGGGACAACATAACTGAGTAGTGAAGAAGATCCATATATCATCCTGTAGAAGTATACCTGCATCCATTAAAAGATTCAGCGACCCTGGCAAAAGGGACGTGAGTACATATAGAATAGTACTCGTATGTAAGGCAATCAAAACAACATATAAAAATATGATAACTCAAATAAGAGCCAAATATATACATCAAGAAACTACGAAAGATCCCATAGAATCACATTTCAAGTCTTATTATAGTTGCATCATTCTAAACTTCTCTTAGGATAAACTGAGCCATATGAACTATACGTGGAATAAATTATATAATGCAATTGTAACAACATGTACAAACAAGGTCAATGAAAGTGGCACCTTCCTCTCTTGTTTTACACACATACATTTCATAGACCGTCCTTAGTGTTCACATATCATATTATACACCTATGCGTTTGATAGACCGTTCACACTCTTTACTTACACAATACAAATGCACCTATTCAAGGGCTTGGAATATAACATGAATATGATGAATCATGGTAACAACAAAAGGGCTTAGATAGCCATCAACGTCGAGCCAATTTACTAAGAGCTTCCATTAATCATTTATGGATATCAAGTTAGGGATCCTCTATAACTACCTTCACACAAAGCAGCCCTGCCGCCTCACCCCACCATATGCGGGTGGAGGTGTATCACGATACCACAATCTCTACACAAAGCGGCCCTACCGCCTCACCCCAATATATGCGGGTGGAGGTGTATCACAATACCACAATCCCTATACAAAGCGGCCCTACCGCCTCACCCTAATATATGCGGGTGAAGGTGTATTACAATACCACAATCCCAACATAAAGCGGCCCTACCGCCTCACCCCAATATATGCTGGTGGAGGTGTATCACAATACCATAATAAACTCAAAGCGGCATAGTTTGTCATTACATTTACGATCGTAATTTCTCATATCATTTGAATGCTTCATGTTCGTGCTCATCATGGAGAAACACAACTTGTTACATTAGAACATGCATGGTAAATCAATAAGTCGATTACAATGGCGCATGGACCAAATGCGATATCCATAAGATTTATCGTCTCTTAACATATGACATCCCTCTTCCACTACAGTATATAGTCTCTTGTCATCTTAAGGTCATTAGCTAAGTTCATGATTCATGGGGGATAACATCGAAGTCATGTACATACATTATTTTAGAAGAATACAACTATAGTTGAAACCATTGGGACATACAACACCTTATAATTCTCATTTAGGCAAACGGCCACACTTCATATTCATACCATCACTTACTTGTACTTGCCATGGATGATCATAGGACATCAAGAACATATAAAATATTTAGGAACACCATAGCCTCTCCTCATGAGGGTGTAGGAGCTTATAACACATTGGAAACATAAGTACAAATACGTTCATCTCATAACCTTTCATACCATATATCACTTTACAATTTCTTTCAACTACTTACACATTATTATTTCATTGGATCCCTTGGCCATACCTATTATTCTTCATTCATGGCATTGTGGCTGTATATCATATTCCGCACTTTTATTTCTTTACTTTAAAGGATTATCATTATAAACATCATCATATAGAATACTCTTGAAATTCTTTTCCCTAAAAGGGCAATACACAATTTCAACTCATGAATATGTAAGAACTCAAAACATAATAGAAATACCCACCAAGCATAGCATTAGTTAGAACAACCACCTTTGTACATGACTTGAGTACATAAGCTTTTGGATAATTCTATTTTCGGAGTCAATTCGGAATAGTTGAATCAAGGCTCATTTCATAATATTTCACACATCATTTCATTTCATCAGCGCTATTGGCCACAAGTATAACTTTCATTCTTGGCACGGTGTTCACACTTTATATCCCCAACTCACTACTTCATACTTTATATCCTCAACTCACTACTTCACACTTTATATCCCCAACTCACTACTTTCACTTTCAAGCATCTATATAGATTACCGAAAATAAAGAATCCCTAATCACGACTTTTAGTACATCTATGAGCAATTAAAAGTCTTATGCACATTGAAACTTCTTACACAATTTGGTATAATAGCCTTTACTTGAAACACTACTTGGAGTCATAACATTTTTATACCCAACTCATGCTTTGCACACATTCTCGAAGGATAACATCATATGATAAAAGCATCCGAAACACATTTTGAACATATACCTTTCAGCACAAAGCTTATTCGGAATAGTTGGTTTATAAAGAATAACTCGAGACTTACAAGAACATCATAGAATTTAATTCTAGGAAAGAAGTTTAGCCAACATACCTGGAATTCACCCCTTAATAATACTACAACTTTCCACCACACTAAACAACTTCAATCTACAACAATGAAACACAATTGCGCCAATATTAGCAAGATTTCTATACTTTACGTCATTTAGACTTTTTATCACACACTAGATGTGCAAATTTGACTACAAAGTTCTTCTACAATATTTCCTTCACTCCTCAACCCAATCTTTACTTATTTTAGCTTAACAATCTTCCCACAAACTTTATTGGTACAAGCATGTAGAATTAATGCTCTTACACCCCAGAATCATACTCCCAATCACCCATCCTTTACCCCTAACTCGAAATTGAAGACTAGGGGTTTGAATCTTACCTCTTGAAAGAAGATCTTGTGAGATTTCCTTGTTGGATTTCAAGGCTTGAACAAGATCTTGATGAACAAAACACTTCATCTACTTCCTCTCTCTAGAACACTCTCACTTCTCTCTAAAATATCAGGTTTTCGCTCAAGAAATGACTTAACCCCTCTCTCTACCTAGTCTTAGTGTTATTTAATGGGTTCCTAAATGTGCGGTCACGCACCTGGCAAGCGGCCGCGTATCTGGCCGCGCACTTGAGGCAAAAACTCTCAAATATGCGCAGCCGCGCATCTAGGCATGTATATGACACATTTCTAATAAAATGGCCATAACTTACTGTATACATATCCAAATGATGAACGGTTTCATGAGTTGGAAAATAGACTCAAAGGGATTTAATTTGATAGGTTATAAACCATATAACTCTTCATATGTTGAGAGTTATGCTCGTTTGAAGCTAGGTCTTGTTCGAACTCACTTGAAACATTATCCCATCATATAATTTTCAACTTGACTTAGCCTTAGGGCTCTTCTTAGACCATAAACCATTCTTAATGCACCTCATACATATATTATCATGATCAATTGATATCATTCATAAAGTAGTCCTTGTCTACATACAAAATAATATAATTAGCGCATATCAACTTGATTAATAACGCTTAAGTACTTCGAAATATTCCGGGGTGTTACATTCTTCCCCACCTAAGAACATACGTCCTCAAATGTTTTACAAGTCCCTTCAAAGAATAGATTTACCATCATTTTACCCCCAACCATTATACATAGGCGCTTATGACTACATCGGTCTCACACATCCTTTCCAAAATTTCAAATTACTTAGGGACCTTAAGATTTGGCTATTTTAACAAATTCTTAAGAGTTTCGACAGAGTTTCCCCTGTAACTAGGCCTATCCACCTGTCAGAGAATCACAGAAATCAATCTTAAACAACATATAGATAACACCACTTTGCACCATATATGAAATCAACAACTATGACTCTCGAAGAAAACTTTATGACTCTTCTTAGCTCTGGTCGTATCCTTGGCTTTTCATTCCTCCATTACAAGGACAATTGGGCACCTCACACATTATGACTGTCATGTGCATCACTCTTTTAATCATTAGGCTTTTTCTCATTTTGTAGCACGATGTGCAACATTCCTTGGTATTAACAAGGGAACTCCGAGAATAACTTGGAACCTTAAGGCACGATCGAGGATAGAAGAAAAGAAACATTTCCTAAATGTCGTTGTACCCTCCATATTATAAGTGTGGCCGACAACACACCGATAAGAGGGACTTTACTGACACAGCTCCATGACACCTTAGGACTCCTAAACCATGCTCTGATACCAAGTTTGTCATGCCCCAAACTCAGGGAGGGCGATCGGCGCTCAACTGAATAAACCCAGTCGAGCAAGCCTAATTTACATTAACCTCTTATCATTACTCATGCATGATTTACCATAACATAATTAGATCTTGACTTTTAAATTGAATACATTTGGATCAATGGCCTACAATCTTTCTCATGATGGGTGCCTAGCCTCATAAATACTGTGAACATAAATACATGACAAAACTCAAATCCTTAATTACATTACCCACAGTGTACATGGAGCTTCTATGATAATATATACCTAAATACATAAAATGAACTAGACCCAAACACCCACTTGAACTGTAGCGCGATCACCATAAGTTGAGTAGTGAAGAAGATCCCTATCAAAGATCCATATTATCCTGTAGAAGTATACCTGCATCCATTAAAAGATGCAGTGCCCCCGTCAAAAGGGACGTGAGTACATGTGGAATAGTACTCGTATGTAAAGCAGTCAAAACAACATATAAAAATACGGTAACTCAAATAAGAGCCAAATAAAATACATCAAGAAACTACGAAAGATCCCATAGAATCACATTTCAAGTCTTATTATACTTGCATCGTTCTAAACTTCTTTGAGGATCAACTGAGCCATATGAACTATACGTGGAATACATTATATAATGCAATTGTAACAACATGTACAATAAAGGTCAATGAAAGTGGCACCTTCCTCTCTTGTTTTACACATATATATTTCATAGACCGTCCTTAGTGTTCACATATCATATTTTACGCCTATGCGTTTGATAGACCGTTCACTCTCTTTACTTACACAATACAAATACACCTATTCAAGGTCTTGGAATAAAACATGAATATGATGAATCATGGTAACAATAAAAGGGCTTAGATAGCCATCAACGTCCAGTCAATTTACTAACAGCTTCCATTAATAATTTATGGATATCAATTGGGGATCCTCTATAACAACCTTCACACAAAGCAGCCCTTCCGCCTCACCCCACCATATGCGGGTGGACGTGTATCACGATACCACAATCTCTATACAAAGTGGCCCTACCGCCTCACCACAATATATGCGGGTAGAGGTGTATCACAAAACCACAATCCCTATACAAAGCAGCCCTACCGCCTCAACCCAATATATGCGGGTGGAGGTGTATTACAATACCACAATCCCAACACAAAGCGGCCCTACCGCCTCACCCCAATATATGCTGGTGCAGGTGTATCACAATACCATATATAAACTCAAAGCGACATAGTTTGTCATTACATTTACGATCGTAATTTCTCATATCATTTGAATACTTCATGTCCGTGCTCATCATGGAGAAATACAACTCATTACATTAGAACATGCATGGTAAATCAATAAGTCGATTACAATGGCACATGGACCAAATGCGATATCCATAAGATTTATCGTCTCTTAACATATGACATCCCTCTTCCACTACATTATATAGTCTCTTTTCATCTTAAGGTCATTAGCTAAGTTCATGATTCGTGGGGGATAACATCGAAGTCATGTACATACATTATTTTAGAAGAATACAACTATAGATGAAATCATTGGGACATACAACACCTTATAATTCTCATTTAGGCAAATGGCCACACTTCATATTCATACCATCAGTTACTTGTACTTGCCATGGGTGATCATAGGACATCAAGAACATTTAAAATATTTAGGAACACCATAGCCTCTCCTCATGAGGGTGTAGGAGCTTATAACACATTGGAAACATAAGTACAAATACGTTCATCTCATAACCTTTCATACCATATATCACTTCACAATTTCTTTCAACTAATTACAAATTATTATTTCATTGGATCCCTTGGCCATACCTATTATTCTTCATTAATGGCATTGTGGCTGTATATCATATTCCGCACTTTTATTTCTTTACTTTAAAGGATTATCATTATAAACATCATCATATAGAATACTCTTGAAATTCTTTTCCCTAAAAGGGCAATACACAATTTCAACTCATGAATATGTAAGAACTCAAAACATAATAGAAATACCCACCAAGCATAGCATTAGTTAGAACAACCACATTTGGACATGACTTGAGTACATAAGCTTTTGGATAATTCTATTTTCGGAGTCAATTCGGAATAGTTGAATCAAGGCTCATTTCATAATATTTCACATATCATTTCATTTCATAGGTGCTATTGGCCACAAGTATAACTTTCATTCTTGGCACGGTGTTCACACTTTATATCCCCAACTCACTACTTCACACTTTATATCCTCAACTCACTACTTCACACTTTATATCCCCAACTCACTACTTTCACTTTCAAGCATCTATATAGATTACCGACCACAAGGAATCCCTAATCACGACTTTTAGTACACCTATGAGCAATTAAAAGTCTTATGCACATTGAGACTTCTAACACAATTTGGTATAATAGCCTTCACTTGAAACACTACTTGGAGTCATTGCATTTTTATACCTAACTCATGCTTTGCACACATTCTCGAAGGATAACATCATATGATAAGAGCATCTGGAACACATTTTGAACATATACCTTTTAGCACAAAGCTTATTCGGAATAGTTAGTTTATAAAGAAAAATTTGAGACTTACAAGAACATCATGGAATTTAATTCTAGGAAAGAAGTTTAGCCAACATACCTGGAATTCACCCCTTAATAATACTACGACGTTCCACCACACTAAAAAACTTCAATCTACAACAATGAAACACAATTGCACCAATATTAGCAAGATTTCTATACTTTAAGCCATTTAGACTTTTTATCAAACACTAGATGTGCAAATTTGACTACAAGGTTCTTCTACAATATTTCCTTCACTCCTCAACCCAATCTTTACTTATTTTAGCTCAACAATCTTCCCACAAACTTTATTGGTACAAGCATGTAAAATTAATACTCTTAGACCCCAGAATCATACTCCCAATCACCCATCTTTTACCCCAAACTCGAAATTGAAGACTAGGGGTTTGAATCTTACCTCTTGAAAGAAGATCTTGTGAGATTTCCTTGTTGGATTTCAAGGCTTGAACAAGATCTTGATGTTATTTTGATAGGTTATAAACCATATAACTCTTCATATGTTGAGAGTTATGCTCGTTTGAAGTTAGGTCTTGTTCGAACTCACTTGAAACATTATCCCATCATATAATTTTCAACTTGACTTAGCCTTAGGGCTCTTCTTAGACCATAAACCATTCTTAATACACCTCATACATATATTATCATGATCAATTGATATCATTCATAAAGTAGTCCTTGACTACATATAAAATAATATAATTAGCGCACATCAACTTGATTAATAGCACTTAAGTACTTCAAAATTTTCTGGGGTGTTACATAGTCGACCGTAGAATGGCATCCAAAATTTGCCCCTCTCCAGTCTCACTCTGCAGCCATTATGCGGTCCGGCAGAGTGATTCTGCGGTCGCATAATGGATGGCAGAAACGCATTTTTCTGCGAAAAATGTTCCTTTATCCCTCAGTGAATTGTTCAACCCAAAAGGTCCGAGACGTGAATAATTTCTATAATCCTTAACACGTAAAACCAATTCGGCACCACGAAACATTATTTTCTTTTGCAAAAGTTTATGGGGCCTTACATTCTCCCCCACTTAGCATCATTCATCCTCGAATGAGGGTCAAAATCTATTATTAGCATCTTATGTAACTCAGTTTTTCATACTACACACAAGCAGCCCCATTGTTAACACACCATCATTCATATATTATACATGTCATGTGCGTCATTCCTTTAATCCTTAGGGAACTCCGTAAATAAATTGGAACCTTAACGTACGATTGAGGATGGAAGAAGAGACACATTTCCTAAATGTCGTTGTAGACTCCCTATTATAAGTGTGACCGGCAACACACCGATAAGAGGGACTCTACTAACACAGTTCCATGACACCTTAGGACTCCTAAACCATGCTATGATACTAAGTTTGTCACACCCAAAACTCGAGGAGTGCGACCAGCGCTCAACCGATTGAACCCAGTCAAGCAAGCCTAAATTACATCAACCTCTCATCATAACTCATGCATGATTTATCAAAGCATAATTACATCATGACTTCCATATTGAATACATTTGGCTCAGTGACCCATATTTTCTTTTTTATGGTGGTTACACAGCTCAATAAATAGATGTAAATAGTATTAACATAAATACATGACAAAACTCAAATCTTTAATTACATGACCCACAGTGTACATGGAGCTTCTATGACAATGGATACCAATATACATAAAACGAACTAGACCCGAACACCCACTAGAACTGTAGCGGGCTTACCATAAGCTGAGTAGTGAAGAAGATCCCTAATAAAGATCCATATCATCTTGTAGAAGTATACCTGCATCCATTAAAAGATGTAGCGCCCCCGGTAAAAGGGACATGAGTACTTGTGGAATGGCACTCGTATGTAAGGCAGTCAAAACAACATATGAAAATACGGTAACTCAAATAAGAGCCAAATAAAGTACATCAAGAAACTACGAAACATCCAATAAAATCACATTTCAAGTCTTATTATACTTGCATCATTCTAACCTTTTTTTAGGATCAACTGCGCTATATGTGGAATACTTAATATAATGTAATTCTAACAACATGTACAAACAATGCCAACAAAATTGGCACCTTCCTCCCTTATTTTACACATATATATTTCGTATACCGGTCTTAGTGTTCACATATCATATTATACACCTATGCGTCTCATAGACAGTTCACAACGTTCACTTACACAATACAAATACACCTAATCAAGGTCTTGGAAATCCAACATGAATATGATGAATCATGGTAACAATAAATGGGCTTAGATAGCCGTTAACGTCAAGAAAATTTATTAAGAGCTTCCATTCAAATTTATCGATATTAAGTTGGGGATCCTTTATAACCACCCTCACACAAAGGGGCCCTGCCGCCTTACCCACAACATATGAGGGTGGAGGTGTATCACGATACCACAACTTCTACACAAAGAGACCCTGCCGCCTCACCCTAATATATGCGAGTTAAGGTGTATCACCATACCACAATCCCAACACAAAGCGGCCCTACCACCTCACTCCAATATATGCAGATGGAGGTGTATCACAGTACCACAATCCCAACACAAAGCGGTAATGACGCCTTACCCCAATATATATGGGTGGAGGTGTATTCCACAATACCATAATCCTTACACAAAATGGTCCTTCCACCTCACCCCAATATACGTAGGTGGAGATGTATCACAATACCACAATCCCAACATAAAGCGGTCATGCCGCCTCACCCCAATATATGTGGGTGGAGGTGTATTCCACAATACTACAATCCCTATACAAAGCGGTTCTACCACCTCACCCCCAATATATGCGGGTGGAGGTGTATCTCAATACCACAATCCCTACATAAAGCGGTCAAGCCGCTTCACCCCAATATATGTGGGTGGAGGTGTATTCCACAATACCATAATCCCTACACAAAGCGATCCTACCGCCTCACCCCAATATACGCAGGTGGAGGTGTATTCCACAATACCACAATCCCTACACAAAGGTGTCATGCCGCCTCACCCTAATACATGCGGGTGGAGATGTAATCCCAATCACAATACCATATATAAACTCAAAGTAACATAGTTTGTCATTACATTTAATATTGCAATTACTTATATCATTGGAATACTTCATGTTCATGCTCATCATAGAGAAACACAACTCATTAGATTAGCGCATGCATGGTAAATCAATAAGTCGATTTCAATGGCACATGGGCCCAATTCATTTTCTTAAGGTTCATCATTATTTAACAAAGGACATCTCCCTTCCATCTCATTATCCACTCCCTTGATCGCTTGAGGTCATTATCTAGGTTCATGACTCTTGGGGACTTAACAATCAAAGTCATTTACATATATTATTTCAGAATCATACAACTATAGTTGAAACTATTGGGACATACAACACTTAGAAATTCTCATTTAGGAAATGATCACATTTCATGTTCATACTATCACTTACTTGTACTTTCCATGGGTGATCATTGAACATTAAGAGTATTTAGTAACATCAGATCCTTTACTCACAAGAACGTAGGGGATTATAACACATTGGAAATAAAAGTACAAATACGTACATCTCATAACCTTTCACACCCTATATCACGTAATCCGTACTTTCAACCACATACAACATTATTATTTCATTGGCTCTCTTGGCCATACATATGATTCTTCTTTCATGGCACAATGGTCATATTTCATATTCCACACTTTCATATCTTTCCTTTTATGGATCATTATCCTAATATCAACATATACAATATTCCGTAAATCACAACTTTAGGTTCATTAGTAATGAAGACTTTAAACCTAATGGATTTCTTTCCGGGAAATAGAGTAAAATTATTGGCAATCGAAGCACAAGTTAAAATCATAAACAAGTAACACATCGTTTCTTCTTGAATTACTTTTTCCCAAAAAGGACAATACTCAATTTTCACTCACGAATATGTAAGAATGCAAAACACATTGAAAATATTCACTAAACATAGCATTAGCTAAACCAGCCACATATGGGCATCACTTGAGTTTATAAGCTTTTAGGCAATTCTATTTTAGACAAGGTGGGTTGCTCTGATGGTAAGCACCCTCCACTTCCAACCAAGAGGTTGTGAGTTCGAGTCACCCCAAGAGCAAGGTGGGGAGTTATTAGAGGGAAGGATGCCGTGGGTCTATTGGAAACAGCCTCTCTACTCTAGGATAGGGGTAAGGTCTGCATACACACTACCCTCCCCAGACCCTGCTAGTGGGATTATACTGGGTTGTTGTTGTTGTTGTTGTATTTTCAAAGTCAATTTTAGAATAGTTGAATTAAAACTCTTTTCATAATCTTTCTCACATCATCTCATTTCATTGGCACCATTGGCCACAAGTATAACTTTCACTTTTGGCATGTTGGCCACACTTTATATCCCCAATTCACTTATTTCACTTCCAACCATCTTTATAGGTTACCAACAATAAGACATTTCCAATCAATACTTTAGGTACACATATGAGTAATTAAGAGTCTTAAGCATATTGAGTTTTCTCACACAATTTGACATCATAACCTTCCTTTGAAACACCAGTCAAAGACATAGCATTTTAATACACATATCATTCTTGAACACATTTCCAAAAGATAACATAATGTGATAGGAACATTCGAAACACATTTTGATTACATAATTCTCGACACTTTGCTTATTTGGGACATTCAAATTTATTAGGAACAATCTGGAACATAGAATAAGGAACTTGAGACATCCATATTTGAAACTTACGGGAACAATATTGAATTCAATTCTAAGAAGGAAGTTTAGCCAACATACCTCAACTGAGCTTCCTTAAACTCTAAAATATTCCGGAATTCTTAGCAACTTCAATCTATTGTATAAATATAACAAATTGAACCAAAATTAGGAAGATGATCATGGTTCTAGCTCATTTGAGCATTTTATCAAACACTAGGTGTGCATTAAGGTTTCGAGCCCTTTTATGGAGGATTCCATCATCCCACAACCCATTCTTTACCATGCTTAGTTCAACAATATTCCTACACTTCTTTATATTACATACATGTAAAAAGAACAACTCTCATGCCCAAACATTATCTTGCTAATTATCCATTTTCAGATAATTTCGAAATTAGGGGTTAAGGTGTAGAATCTTACCTCTAGGATGAAGACCTTGTGGGTTTTTCCTTGTTAATCTTCCAAGATTTGAGAAAGAATTGAAGAATCAATTATTGAGGAACACCTTCTCACTCTAGGGCTCTCTCTCTCTCTCTCTCTCTCTCTCACTCTAAAATGTTAGATTTTAGCTCATAAATGGTCCAAAGAATGTATTTAATGTAGTAAGGTCGGGTTTTAAAAACCCAAAAATGGAGCTCCGGAACAAGGTCTGCGATCGCATAATCGATATGCGGACCGCATATCTGCCGCATAATTGGTGTCCAAAGCTGGCCAAAAATTTTCCTGGGTCTGCGGTTATTATGCGGCCCGCAGACCTATTCAGCGGTCGCATATTAAACCACAGAACAGTTCTGCGGTCGCATAGTCGATCGCTGAATGGCATCCAAAATTTGCCCCTCTCTGGTCTCACTCTACGACCATTATGCGGTCCACAGAGTGATTCTACGGTCACATAATAGACCGCAGAAATGCATTTTTCTGCCAAAAATTTTCCTTTATCGCTCAGTGCATTGTTCAACCCAAAAAGTCCAAGCCGCGAAGAATTTCTATAATCCTCAACACATAAAATCAATTCGGCACCACGAAACATTATTTTCTTTTGCAAACTTTTATAGGGACCTACATTTAACTTTGATGATATTCGGTTCAGATTATTATCCCAGAAGCTGTAATATGTTCGTTATGCCATTTTGAACTTGTGTACAAAATGTGAGGTGATTCCAAGTTGTTTAAACTTATTCGGCGTAAGTTTATAATTTGGAAATTTGAAATAGTTCATTAAGCTGGAATAAAGATATGATTCATCTTTATGATGTTATTATGTGTGATTTTAGGTCTTGACTAGGTCTGTGTTATGTTTTGGGACTTGTTGGCATATTCGGACGGGATCCCGAGGGGCTCGGGTGAGTTTCGGACGAGTTTCAGACCGTTTGTCCTTTATGTGTGATTGTTGGTTTCTGCTGGTTTCTAAGGTTTCAAGCATTCCTCACGATCGGTAAGTGGTATACGCCACCACATAGTGTTATGGGAGCTGACCTTCTTCACGATCGCGGTAGAGTGTTCGCGCTCGCGATGATTTGGGCTTTAATCCTTCACGTCCGCTTAAGGGCTATGCGTTCGCGTAGTGTTGAATTGGACTAGGTAGAACATAATGGGTTCTTCTTCGCATTCATGCATGTGTGTCCGTGTTCGTGAAGGTCTAGCAGCTGTGGGTACAACTCCGATCGCGTAGGGTACCACTGGGTAGTGCATATAAGTACTCTATTTCGGACATTGAACTCATTCTATCACATTTTTAGTTATAGAGCTAGGATTTGGGCGATCTTGGACGTGATTTTCTTGATTTGGATTGGTATAAGTATTATTTTACTTTGTTTGATTATATTCACGATTCTACCTTCGATTTGAGCATTTGATTGATGGATCTAAAAGAAAATTCAGGGTTTTGACTTGAAATTAAGAAAATGAATTTTTGGGTTTTGAACATGAAATTGAGGTCGGATTTGGATGAAACCTATATGGCTAGACTCATATTCTAATGGGTTGTCATAATTTATGAGTTTTGTCGAGTTTCGAGTTGCGAGCCCTGGCTGATTGTTTTGTTGACTTTGAGTATTTGATTAATTATTCAACCTTTATCGTTTGGGTTTGTTTCCTATGGCATTATTTGATGTTTTGAGTTGCTTTGGCTTGTTTCGAGCCGTTCGGAGGTCGATTTGTACGGGATGGCACTTTTGGATTATCGATTTGGCTTGCTTAAGGTAAGTATCTTACCTAAACATTGTCGAGGCACTAGTTGCTTGAGTTATTTATGATTTCTATGTGCTATGGGTATGCATATGTATGGGTTTAAGCCCGAGTTCGAGCACTGAGATATTTATCCATGCTCGGGGTAGTGCTAAGCGATGACATACCTTGGATTGATTATTAAGCTTCATTCCATGATGTTTCTCATATTTTTAACATTGTTGGGAATTATTTGATCCATGTTTGAGGTTACATAGAGGCTAACCCCCTGAATAAACTTGATAATTGCTATTTTCGTTATGAAATTGCCGATTTGAGCTATGATAGCACACTTTGCACATGCATACACCTTAGCGTGCCATTCATACCAGTCCACGAGTATGAAATCTGATATTCATTGATCATATACATGTATTCTTGAATATTTGCTTTTATGTGATATTATTTGGACTAGATTCCTCTGACCATGCCGGGCCGATTATGTTGTTATGCCTGTGACCACGCCTAACGGATCGTGATGGTATGCTTGTGACCACGTCGGGTGGATTGTGTTGTTATGCTTTTGACCACACTGGGCGGATTGTGTTGCTATGCATGTGACCACGTAGGGCAGGTTATGTTGGAATGCATGTGACCACGCCAAAAGTATTGTGATATTGTTCCTGCCACCACGTCATGCATGTTGTGATATTGTTCATGTGACCATGCCGAGTGGATTGTGATATAGCCTATGACCAAGCCAGGAGGATCTGTGATATTAAGCTTGTGACCACGCCGGGCGGATTATGATATTGATCATATGACCACGCTGGGCTGATAGCACGTGAGTTATCCCTATAGCATATGGATATGGATCCATCCACCTAGGGTCACCCTCTAATATTTCTCTCTTGATGGTGTACACGCGGATTATTAGAGCCCAAAGGGTTTCTTGTTGATGTGAGGTTTGGGAGAGTGTGTTATTTGTTTGGTTCAGTTACTGAGATTCTGATGTGGGCCTGAGAACCAGGATATTATTTCTATTTGTATCGGTAGCATGCCGGAACATATTGATATTTGGTTATTGCATTTCATCTTTACTTTCAATTTTCTTTGGTTATTTACCCTATTTATCTATATATCTTCTTTATATTAGGGATTTTTAATAGAGCAGAATTTGTTAAGAAACTTATGTGAGCACCGAGATGGTTTTATCTGTGATTTCATGATTTGATCATTTTTTTATTCTATACTTATTGGAATTTATGAACTTGTACACGTGATTGGCGAGTATCATTTATAATTCTTGCTTCTTTTACATCATCGAAGTTAGTTATGATACTTGCTGAGTACAAGGGGTCGGTTCTACTCATACTACACTTATACACCTTGCGTGTAGATCTTGGAGTTGTGTTGTGGACGACGGGAGCTGGCACTGAAGATGTACCTGCCTTCCAGCCTTGTTCTTGGTAGTTTTAGATTCAAATTCTTTTTATTCTTAGTAGTCCTATTCCTGGCAGAAAATTCCATCTTCCAAAACAAAGTGCTGAACAACATTGACAACA
Organism: Nicotiana tomentosiformis; assembly: GCF_000390325.3. Lineage (NCBI taxonomy): Eukaryota > Viridiplantae > Streptophyta > Magnoliopsida > Solanales > Solanaceae > Nicotiana > Nicotiana tomentosiformis. The sequence goes on along the minus strand of NC_090812.1, from coordinate 144,960,295 downwards.
CTATAAAAAACGTGACCCATACACAAAACACAATGATGAGCAAAGTGGAAACAATTGAGTAAAAATTGGAGCAGACATCGTCTCATCATGCAGTACTAATCAATGACCTAGAACTAAGGATGGAAAATTGATAATATGAGATTTGTCCGCCAGGAATATCACTTTTCCAATTCTTCCAACAACAATAATAGGAGACGATTTCCATCAGAGAACAAATTCAACTTTTCAGAAATGACCACTTTGAGTCATAAAAGACCCCAGTTTTCTCTTCAAAACCTACCTTCTTCCCTATGTCGCCAATAGCATATTCCCCACCTAAATTGGACTACACCTTTTCTTCTTTTCCTACTACCTCACAAAATCCTATTTGTTTTACCCAACTCTTAAAAGAAAAACATGATTTTGATATTGCAAAAATGGTTGGGGAAAGGAAAGATGCTCCTGTGGCCAAAAAACAAACCAAGAAAAGGAGAGATCATGGAGAAAGTTCAAAAGGGTCCAACCCCAAAAACCTGATGATTTCTAATTAAAAGGCTCCAGACCTCTATGTCTCCCAACCAAGAAACATGTCAGAAGAAAATATCACATGGTCGGAATCTCTAAATTCATCAGACGATGATACAATAGAAGATAGCTCTAAATCAAGTAATGAATCCACAACAAACTCTCCCGAAGAAAACGATCCCCCAATATTTGTGAACCAGCCAAGAGACCTAGAAATATTTGAAGTAGATGAGGATCAAGAAGGCATGATAGATGAACCAATCCCATAAAGAATACATGTGCCCATGGCGTCAAAACAAGTTGGAACTGGCTTCCACACTTTCACCTTAGATGACGTAAAGGTTTCAAAGTGGCCTCAAAGGATCGAAGACTTCTATACTTGGATGGTGACCAAATATTTTATGGAATGAAAGAAGTATATCATCTTGTCAGAACTCATTTCATGGTTCTCATGAATCCTTAGAGATTGGTGGAACTCACTTGGGATTCAAGAAAAAAATACTTTTCTTACTTCCCATGAATTTGCCTTCAACATCAGAATCCTACATGAAGTTTTACGTGGAGATGTTGGCCAAAGACAAGAAAATATGAGGAGACAGCTCTTCGAGATGAAGTGTGCGTAATTCGACAGAAATGACATTGACAAGCATTTTCAAAAAATGGCAAAGAAATACTTCGAGATCGGCAGAGACATCAACCTGAAGCAAGCCTTTATCTCTTCTCTTCTGAATTTATTGGCAAGCCAAACCATGACCATCATTGAAGAAATATCTCAGTCAATAACAATCCCATAAGTCGGCTACATCCGGCAAGCTATCTTCGTCGCCTTGGAAGGCATTTTGTATTAAGCGCTATGCCCTAAAACAAATTATCCAGCACAATCGAGCACTTGACAAATCATGTCGCAGATCTGATCTGATCACCGGATGAGGATGTTCCTGCCACACATCTAGGTGACTAAGAGGATTCAGGAGGTTCGGATGGACAAGAATTCCATATGGGAGAGCAAGGTCCAAGAGGCGCACAAAATATTTTAGATGAAGGAAAAGTGATATTTTCACAAAAAGAACAGATGCTTTATTTGCCACAAGATCGGACATTTTGAAAGAAATTGTCCCCAATTGAGGAAATCTGTCAAACTCCTAGAAGAAATTGAAGAATACAATGGCATACATCTCGGATAAGAAGAGGTCTCGAGTCTATATTCTCTATGGATGATGAACCCACTGAAGAAACTTTATTCTCTCTTGGTATATACGAAGATCATGGTGATGACCACTACCAAATTTCAGAACCAGCAGCTAAAGTTCGGGAAGCGATCAACACTCTCATAGCCATCCCATAGGTGGAACTCAAGGTTTATCCACCCAAATGGGATAAACCAACTTGAGTCATTGCTTTCATTGACATGGGAGCTGCATGTTCACTCATGAATCATGTTGTTCTCCCTGAAGATCAATGGGTGTCGCACCTTAAGAATTTCAACACTGCATCAAATGGAATCCTGACTACCACCGTCATCACAAAGCATCAAGTCACAATTGATTTCTTTCCAGGATTGAAGTGTAGAACCAAGCTGATAGGGTCCGATGTACTAGTAAAATATCTTGTTGTTGGATTTGACGTTTTTAGACAACTAAAAGATCAACTCCAGATCAGGACTAATGGGATAACCTTTAAGAAGCAGTTCAAACCTTATTCTGAAATTCCAAGGCTATTCCAAATCACCAATGACAAACAAATCAAGGAGATTGAACAAAATCTCATTGAGCATTCATGTGTTGAATCCCACAAGGATTTTATGAAGAAGGGGAAAAGCCCATTATGGAAAAACGAAGTGTTTTTTTATCAAGCTCCATTTCAAGAAGAATGAAAAAATCAATCCAACAAAAGCTAGTCATTAAGGCATGAATCCAAATCATCTTTAGCTTGCAAAGAAAAAATGCAAAGAACTCTTGGAATTTGATCTAATAGAGCCATCAGATTCATAATTGGCATGCGAAGCATTTTATGTCAACAAAAGAGCTTAGCAAACAAGAGGGAAACTCAGGTTAGTTATTAACTACCAGTCACGTAACCATTTCCTCCAAGATGATAAATTCTCTATCCCAAATAAACTCACTATTTTCTCCCACCTAGCCAAGGGCAAATATGTTTTCAAGTTTGATCTTAAATTTGGATTTTGGCAATTGGGATAACTTCTAAGAAAGAGTCAAAATGGGATTTTTCATCCCCGGTCATCACTTCCAATGGAAAGTCATGACCTTCGTATTAAAAAATGCACCCTCCTTATTACAAAAGGCCATGAAAAAAATATTCCAGCCCATCCTCCATACCTCTTTAGTTTACATTGATGACATCATGTTATTTACTGATACATTGAAGAAACATGTCAACATGATTCATCAATTTGAGGCATTGGTAAAACAATACGGGATCATGCTTTCAGCAAAAAAGATGGTTCTTGCTCAAAAGGAGATTGATTTTATCGGAATGCATTTCGTTCAAGGTGCATACAGTCCAGGACCACATATATGTCAGGAACTGCTCAAATTTCCAAATAATAGCTTCACAAAGAAGCATCTCCAACAGTTCTTGGGTGTAGTAAATTATGTAAGAGATTTCATCCCAAATATCTCTACACACATTTCTCCGCTCACAAAGATGTTCAAGAAAAATGCTCTGTCATGGGGAAAGGAACAAGATGAAGCAGTCAGGGAAATAGAGGAGATATCTAAAGATGTCAAGTCCCTCTACATCCCTTCAGAAGGTAAGGAGATACTGCAAACTGATGCGAGCAATAAATACTGGAGTATTGTTCTATATGAAGAAAAAGATGGTCAGAGGAAAATATGCAGATATGCTAGCGGAACGTTAGTCATGAAGATAGTCCCAACATTCAATTTAACTTCTGTAGTACCCAAATTTGCATGTTGGTACTCATAGTATCTTGTATCTAGAAGAGAAAGTCGAGCAACAACAGGTTGACCTTTTCTTCCGTGATATGTTAAAGCGATTCGGATAGCACCAAAATGGATATGGGTAAAATCATGATTTCTCCATTATTTGGGAAAGTCATTAGGGATTTGAAGGGTGATAAATATTTCCTCTCGAGTGGCAGAATAGGATGCAGGTCAACGTTTGAGGCAACAACATATTCTTTGACTCCTTTTGGTCTGTGTTGGATTAAGGAACGAATTTGGGTCCATGGTGCAAATAATGTTTTTGCAAAGGCTGAGTAAGGGTTTATGAGGGGTAGTTCAATGGAGGTTACTTTCTTTTTGAACAAGGTTTTATATAGAGTAGGAGACATATTTATCTTTTCAAGGGAAGACGATGATGGAAATGACTCAGATATATTTAGTAAACTGTTCATCCCTCCGAAAGGATGGACTGGTTCTAATACTGCAGTACAGTATAAGCACAAATCTAGAGACTCCAAGAAAGCAAACTATATCATAGATACGAAGGTTTCCCTACAATGGGGTTGACTTCAACAACCCATAAAGGACGGCTTGCCAAGCTACACAAATAGTTAATTTGATTATAGTCGCAAAAGTTTTCCTACAAAAGGGCTGGCTTCAACAACCCATAAGAGATGGCTTATCAAGCTACAAAACTCATAAAACTTTTGTACTATAACCAACTTTAGCTGTTATAACTAAGAAAACTTTCGTACTACAATAAGCTAACTTTCTTAGAGTATTCTTACTCTATTTTCATACATAGGCCGACCTTTCCATTCATTCAAAAGAAAGAACAAGAGGGAAATTTAGAAAAATCTCATATGTAATATATCACAAAGATTTACAAAGGTTACAAGATGATCTTACAACTATATATTGCCTCCTTTATATAGGACTAGGAGGTTATTACAAGACAAACTTATATTATAAAATAAACCTATCTTACATGGTAAACCTATCTACAAGTGTCTCCCTTTTGACATGTGAAGGACCTTAGGCAAAGCAACGAAAAAGGCTTTTGAAAACATGTGAAAGAGGTGAAATATACATGGTATAGCAGGAGAAAGTATGTGGGAGCATGTGAAAGGATTTGAAAGTAGGGTGTTGCATGTGATGAAGCATGTGAAAGTAGGGCCTGGATAGTATGGAAAGATGTGGAATTTTGTCTTGGTATATGTAGATGATTTTTTAGGGTTTATTTTGGCAGGTAATGTGGAATTATGGTGGGATTAGCATGGATTTAGATGATTATTTTCCATTTATTCTGTGAGTTTGTCTTCTAGGCATCTTTCCACAGATGTTGTGTAGTAACACCTGGAACTTGACGGTCCTTCTTCGATGTGTTCCTTCTCCTTTGGATTGAGAGTTGTTATCCGCAACCTTAATCTGGAGATATCTTGAGTGATATTTTATCTAATGACTTCGTACGTGGTTTGATATTCCTTTATTGCTTCTCAGACCATTTTCCAACAAGGATGAGTGCTGGTATAATTCCAACTCGCCTAATCGTTTGGCCATATTTCTCTTGGGATGCACCTATTTTGCTGGAAGATAATTCTTTGTGCTTCACTATATTCTTCTTCCATGGATAACATGGACACGGGAAATTTCCACCAGAATGATACTTCTGCTTGCGCCTGGACTTTTCCATTAATAATCTTCACTGGCCTATGGAACATGAATGCATTTGCTTTGTAGGAATCATTGAAGAATTTTATCAAATATATTTGAGGTTTGAACCATAATAGAAATATTTAAAAGCATGTTTAATGTTATCAAAATCCTTGAAGATGTTGCACTTGAATTCTATGAAAATATAAATTGATGGCATAGGTACCAGAAAAACAATATTAGTTCTTATGAAAAATTCTTGGCTTGTTCTATGAATATATGGCAGAATGGATATTCTGGATTGACCCCATAAGGCTTGAGAATGGATCCTTTATGTTGCCGGAAAACCCGGAGCTCATAATATGTTCTTCTTTCCATTATAATTAATGTATCAAAAGGTCAATGAGGTTGAACAACTCCGGTGGATAATCTATTGGCTTTAATAAATTTGTTCCTGGTATATTTGAAAACATAAAGATATGGTTGATTAGCTTCTGTTTTGGCTTCATTTTTGCTGTGGAAAATCTTTTTGAGAATTCTTCCGGTCGAGGCAGAAAATCTACAAGAATGTTATCCTTTCCTTTCAGATGCTTGACTTGGAACTTGTATAGAGAGAACCATTGGGCCCATCTGAGAATCTGAGGATTGAGAATAATTTTTGCATTTATCTGGATCATCTTTGGGAAGGCCTTCATATCCATTTCTATCAGAAATTCTTTATGAATCACGAAAAAATTGAATTTCTTTACTCCATTCTTCACTGCAAGTATTTCCTTGAAAGTGGAGTGATAATGTTGCTCGGCGTCTTTGAACTTTCCGCTAGTATATCCGCATCTTTTCCTCTGACCATCTTTTTCTTCAAATAGAACAACACGCCAGTATTCATTGCTGGTATCCTTTTGCAGTATCTTCTTACCTTCTCAAGGGATGTAGACGGACTTGACATCTTTAGGTATCTCCTTTATTTCCAAACAAATTTTGTATTTATTTCCTATCAGCTTTCTAAATCTAAGTCTTAGTAGTTCATGACTTGTACTACCAATCCTTGGGTTATTGTATGAGAATCACAACTATTTCATTTATTGGTTTCTTATTATTTCATTAGAGTTGTATTTACTATTATTTGACTTACCTAGAGGGTTGGGTTAGGTGCCATCACGACTAGTTGGATTTTGGGTCGTGACAAGTTGGTATCATAGCTCTAGGTTGATAGGTTCTATGAGTCATAAGCAAGTGTTTAGTAGAGTCTTGAGGATTGGTATGATGAAGTCCATACCTATTTTAGAAGCTACAGGTCATATAGGAAAATTTTCCATCTTTCTTTCCTTATTGTGCGGCATTGATTCAGCTTGAAGCGTATCTCTTTGAATTCCTTCAACTCACTCCTATTTTAGAAGTTTATCTCTTTGAGTTCCTTGGTATCAGTTGTGCATTTACGGTTTGTGATTTAAGGGATGAGGTGCGAGATATATTTTCTGCATTTTTGTGATGGACCAATCTGGAGGACTAGAGGCCGGGTTCAGACTACAGCTTGGGCTTGGTGGGTTTAGTTGTGTGAGTATGTGTTTTGGATATATATGTCTGATAGTGTCCCTAGGAGTGGGATTGATGGGTCAAATTGTAGTTGGATAGCTATATAATAATTTTGATGTGACTGCGGAATGTATTTAGAATGTTTGGATGTGACAAAAAGAATTTTTGCTTGGGATGTGAAAGGACTATGGATGTTGCATTTCTGTCATAAAGTGTTGTACCATCTTGAGTTATGAGTATGTTAGGGATCTTGTAGTTGTTCAACTGTACGATGAATTAGATTCTTATACCTTGATGACAAGTTCAGACTCAGGAGGAATTAGTGATTGCATAATGTTTGCAACAATGATGGTGTCATTGAGGGGTGCAAGTTTGAGGCTAAGCAGGTGGGTTATCTCATGGGGGATGTTCTGAGGATGTGTGAGCCTTATAATATTTCTATGAAGAGTTTCCTTTCTGCCAGCGGAGTGTGTATTGCAATTTGAGTTTGGATTGCTTGAAGGAGTTTGCACGACTGTCACGGGGATGGATATGCACTTTGCGGGTGATCTGAGGTATTTAATGATTTTTGATACATGAGTTTGTGAAGGATACGATTGAATTACAGTACGAGATCATGGCAGTTAGGAAGTAAGATTATTGTGTGTTATCGAATATTATGTTCTATGGTTTCGAGCCAAGTGTAGGAGTCTGCTATTTACAATCAGATTGCATCGTTATGTGTTATATTGGTTTCGGTCTGAGGCATATTTGAGGATCAGTTATGACTTGCGGAGGTTGGTTTTGAGGATGAATTTAGCAAGGAAAATTCTGGATGCATGATGTATTACACTACATGGATATATGTAAATCTTTGAATGATTTGATTCTGTTATTTGTGATGGATGTGATGTGCTAAGAGAAGGGAGTCACCCGGTTTAGTTAAGGTGGGATTAATTCTTTGGGTATTGGTGTGCTAATGGAACACAAGTCATTCGGCTTATTTAGGCTGTGCATTTGGGATTCGAGTAGGGAGAATGACTCTCGAGAAGGTTCTAATGGGTTCAAGATTCATATGTGGCAGTTGAGGAATTTCTAGATTTGTAAATGGCTAAGATCTGATATTTGCATTGAATGGTGTCGAGAATCATGATATTTCTGTATCATTACAGATATTACATTTCAGTATCAGAGAGGTTAAGGAAACAACTTCAGACTCACATAAGGTCTCTTTAGAGAGAGTATCTCGAATGCGGTATTTTTTGGGTGTTTAAGAGGAAATACAGTGGAATATGGGCTTTAGGGCGACGTGGTCTCATGCTAGGATCTCTTATGGCGAGTTTTGGTTAAGGATTGTGGGGTACTAGCAAGGAGAAGTGTTAACTTGAAGTCAATTAGGAATAAACTAGTAGAAATAGCACATCTGGTAGTAGGTTGGATCAGCATGGTAATAGAAATAGTATGTTCTTTTAGTTTTCTTGTTGTTGTGAGGTTTGACCGGTAATTTTTTGCAATACTCTTGCGTTGAGCAATCTACATGACTTGCTTGAGTTAGAGGGATTCAGTTCTGATGGCTAGGTTTGTGGAAATGAGTTTCAAAGAGTTCTCGACGATTTTGACCACGGCTTGGGACTATTGTTTTCGACAAGTGTGAGGAGTATGATATGTGTTATGATCTTCTTCTAGATGGGGTGAAGTGGATGGTTCGTGGGTGATGGAATATGTATACTGCTCGTGATTCAGAGTTGATAATAGGGTTCTCCTATTTTTGTATGATGGCATGATAGATGTGGTCCGACATGTGGGATTGAGATTTGCACGCACGAGGTTGCGATTTCGTTCAAATGGAAGGTCGTGAGTTCTAGACAGTATGGGTGGTTTCAGATATTAGAAGAATGCTGGCACAATCTGGAATCATATGAGAAGGGTGCGCATTACAGAATGCACACTATGTTTTGACTTGCGGATGATTGATTGGTATTATGGTAATCGCTTGGTTGATCGACTACTAATGTTTAGATTTTGGCTATGTGGCATGGGAGGATTTTTGTAGTATTTCTCGCTAGATGATTGTGTATGAGGGATGTTTCAGTCCTCTGAATGGTGGAGTGGAATTGTACATAGAAAACTCTGGTATTCTAGGGATTTCAAGACTCTGAGGGTTCTCGGAGTCAGATTATTCCTTGGTTGCGAACTATGAAGGTATGTTTAAAGGTTGCCGGCTGATTATATGTGTTATTGATATGTTTTTGTGGACTTTTCGGAGATTATCAACCTATTTTGGGAGAGTCGGGATGGATTTGGAGGCCTAATGAGCATGTGTATTCTACATGGGGTCGGATTTATTTATTTAACACAACTGATATGTTTGATATGTTACTCTTTTATGCTACGATGGGTTATGAGACCGTTGGTTATTTGTATGCATGATGCGGTTTTGTTGGGCTTTGTGTCTAAATTCGAGTGAGATGGTTCTTGGGGGGTTGAATGATAGATTACGCTTTGGTTATGGTTTTCCTGTAGGTAGTATATGGTGTTATTCGTTCCTCCATGGTTATGGTCATGCTCTCTGTGTGATTGTTGTTGGTATGCAAATGGTTGTTGATTTTGAGCCTCATGGCTCGAGGTATTCCATGTGGACCGGTGTTTGGGTTGGATCATGCACTGCGACAAAGTTATGTTGGGATATGATCCTTTGTCTTTATTCTGTGTGTTTTGGTTCTACTTTGTGTGATGAGTTTATAGCATTGCACCTTGTGGTAGTATTTGTTGAGCTTGGGGGACAATTCTCTCATTTGATCTTCTTGCAATCATTGGGTATATTCGAGTTGTTGCTTTTTTGGTGCACGAATTGTGCGGTATGTGGCTAGAGGTAGTGCTAGTATGGCATGTCAGTCGAGCAGCTTGTACTAGATAAAATGAGGTTATTGGACCCGAAATGAGTGCTATCGGATTTGATTAAGGTATATTTAGAAGAATGAGGTCAGTAGTCGACTAAGAAACTGGCTATGGTTCTTGTTGGGTGAGAGAGCTCCACGACATGTTGATATGATAAGTGGTTATGAGTTTCTGTGTGTTTCTTTCATCATTGGAAGTGTACGAAGGGTCAGAATAAGGTTTCATTTGATATGAGGTTTGTTACCGGTATCAAGATTGTTATTGGGCAGCTAATATGATTGGAAGTTATTGTTATGAGTATCTAAGTTATGTGGAATGTCATGGGATTATATCTTGGGCTATGGTTATTGCTTGGTACAGCTTGTTCAGACTTATACAATGTGTAGATGCGAGATTCAAGTCTTATGATGGGTTCCGGATGTTGGAGTTTGGGTTCTATAGTTATGAACAAAGGTTGAGGCAAAGATCTTCATTTATGCTATTTTGTCGGGCTTATATGGTTTGGGGTGACGTGGGATCATCAATTGGTATGTGTATGGTGAGTTTACATGGTTATTTGATGGTTTGGAATGACTCTTGGCATGTTCGAGGATGAACATATGTTTAAGTGGGGGGAAATATAACGACCCGACTGTTCGTTTTGAGCATTTGCATTCATTTTGGTGGTTTGAGATCATGAATAGTTTCATATGGTGTATTATGACTTCCATGTATCGTCGAATTTTGTTTTCGAGCGGTTCGGGATTGGTTTGGAAGAATGAATCTCATTTTAGAAGATTTAAGTTAAACGAGTTGACCAAATTTGAATTTTGTGTATTGACCTCAGATAGGGGTTTTGATGGTTCCATTAGGTCCAGAAGGTGATTTTGGACTTAGGCGTATGCCCGGATATGCATTCGGATGTTCCTAGAAGGTTTTTGCTCTATTTGGCCAAAATTAAAAATTTGAAGGTTTGGAAAGTTTTTAAGTTTGACCGAGAATTGACTTTGATGATACCGGGTTCCGATAGTTATCCCGGAAGTTGGAATGCATTCGATATGTCATTTAGAAATTGTGTACAATTGAGGTGGTTCCAAGTTATTTACACCTGTTTGGCGTAATTTGAGGTCATTCTAAGGTGTGATTCATCCTTCTGAAGTAATTATGAGTGATTTGAGGCCTCGATTATATGTGTGTTATGTTTTGGGACCTGTTAACTTGTTCAGATGTAACACCCCGAAAAATTTTGAAGTACTTAAGTGTAAAGCCCGGAAAAAATTTGCAAAAGAAAATAATATTTTGTGGTGCCGAATTGGGCTTACATCCATTGGCCAAGGAAGTTCATCGATTGGCTAGTTTGGGAATTCATCTTACGGACTCTAGTGAAGGAGGGTAATTGTGCGAAATAGGGCTGAATAATCTTTTGCTGTGGAAGTGAAAGAGAAGCAATACAACGATCCATTGTTGGTGCAATTGAAAGAGGGGATTCATAAACATAAGAACATGGCCTTTTCTCTTGGCATGGATGATGGTACACTAAGGTACCAAGGGAGACTATGTGTTCCAAATGTGGATGGTCTCCGTGAAAGAATTTTGACTGAAGCTCACACTTTTAGGTATTCCGTGCACCCAGGTTCTACAAAAATGTATCATGATCTTAAGGAAGTCTATTGGTGGAATGATATGAAGAGGAATGTGAAGGACTTTGTGGCAAGATATCCAAATTGTCAGCAAGTGACGGCCGAACACCAAATGCCTGGTGGGTTGGCACAGAACATAGAAATTCCAATGTGGAAGTGGGAAATGATTAATATGGACTTTGTGGTAGGATTACCGCGCACTCCGCGCAAGTTTGACTCAATTTGGGTGATTGTGGATCGACTCACGAAATCAGCACACTTTTTGCCGATTAAGTCTACCGACATAGCGGAGCAGTATGCTCAGATGTATATCAAAGAAATAGTTAGGTTGCATGACACCCCAATTTCCATCATATCTTACCGGGGAGCACAATTTCCATTAACACACTATTCAGACGCTTGAGGATATGTTGCGTGCTTGCGATCTAGACTTCAAAGGTAGTTAGGATGATTATTTACCACTCATAGAATTTTCATACAACAATAGCTATCACGCTAGCATTCAAATGGCACCGTTCGAGGCTTTATATGGTAGGAGATGTTTATCTCCCATTGGGTGGTTCGAAATTGAGGAAGAAGAGTTGATAGGGTCAGACCTCGTGTATCAGGCTATGGAAAAAGTTACAATCATTAAGCAGCGGTTGAAGACTGCTCATAGTCGTCAGAAATCCTATTCAGATGTTCGTCGTAGGGATTTGGAGTTCAAAAGATGATTGGGTATTCTTGAAAGTTTCCCCCAGGAAGGGTGTAATGCGATTTGGTAAGAAAGGGAAATTTAGTGTGAGGTATGTCGGACCGTACAAAAGCATTCAGAAGATCGGTGAGGTGGCGTACAAGCTTGAGCTACCACCTGAGATGTCATTAGTACACTCGGTGTTTCATGTGTCTATGTTGAAGAAAGTAGTTGGGTATCTGACACTCATTGTTCCGGTTGAGACTATTGAGGTAAATGAGAAATTGACTTACGAAGAGATTTCAGATTCTATTATTGATCGGCAAGTCCGAAAATTAAGAAATAAAGAAATTGCCTCGTTCAAAGTGTTATGGCAAAACCAACAGGTTGAAGATGCTACTTGGGAGGCCGAGGAAGAAATGAAGAAAAAGTATCCTTATTTGTTTGAATGACCGTGTATTTATAAAGTTGTGATCTAGAAAAATTATAAGACTTACTTTTTATGAATTTTGTATCATGGGAACAACTGGCATTAAGGGTGTTCCTTTCTAGAAATATATTGCTCATGAGGCCGTAGTTAGTGTTGTTTCGCATTATGTTACGTCATTGGATTATGTATATATGTTGTTAGGATGTGTTTATGGGGCTCTCTGACAGGTGGATACGCCTAGTTACAAAGGAAACTCTGGCGAATGTTTTGGAAATTTAGGGAGTTAGTCAAATTTGGGGCTGCTGGTGTATGGTATGAAAAACTGAGTTGCATAAGATGCTAATAATAGATTTTGACCCTCATTCGAGGACGAATGATCCTAAGCGGGGGAGAATGTATCACCCCAAAAAATTTTGAAGTACTTAAGTGTAAAGCTCGGTAAAAAATTTGCAAAAGAAAATAATGTTTCGTGGTGCCGAATTGGGCTTACATGTTTGAGGATTTTATAAATTCTTTGTTGCGAGCTTGCTTCCTGTGGCTCGGACTTTTTGGGTTGAACAATGCACCAGAAAGTAAAGGAAAATATTTGGCAATGAAATACATTTCTCCGGTCCATTATGCGACTGCAGAATCACTCTGCGGACCGCATAATAACCGCAGAATTAGGCGGTTAATTGGTCCAGTGGGAAGCAATTATGCGGTCGACTATGCGACCGTATAACTGTTATGCGGTGCACTATGCGACCGCAGAACAGTTATGCGGGCCGCAGACACATTCAAATTTTTGGTCGCTTTGGGCACCAATTATGCGACCGCAGAACCTATTCCGGAGCTTCATTTTTGGGTATTTAAAACCCGACCCTAATTCGTTAAATACACATTTTGGGTCATTTTTGAGCTATAATCTGATATTTTAGAGTGAGCGAGAGTGCCCTAGTGTGAGAAGGTATTCCTCAATAATTGATTTTTCAATTCTTGCTCAAGTTTTGGAAGACTAAGAAGGGAAACTCACTAGGTCTTCATCCTAGAGGTAAGATTCTATCACCCTAACCCTCAATTTCGATTTTTGTCTAGAAATAGGTAATTAGCAAGATAATTGTTGAGCATGAGAGTTGTTTATTTTACATGCATGTGATTTCAAGGGGTGTAGGAAGGTTGTTGAACTAAGCATTGTAAATATTGGGTTGTGGGATGATGGGATTCTCCATAAAAGAACCTTGAAAACCTTATGCACACCTAGTGTTTGATAAAATGCTCAAATGAGCTAGAACTGTGATCATCTTCTTAATTTTGATTCAATTTATTATATTTCTACAATAGATTAAAGTTGCTAAGAATTCTGGAACATTTAGAATGTAAGGAAGCTCAAGTTAGGTATGTTGGCTAAACTCTTCTCTTAGAATTGAATCCCACGACATTCATACAAATTATGTAACTCCCGAGTGGTTCATTATAAAATTGGCTATTGCGAGTAAGATTGGGTTGAAAGATATATGTTCAACAAGTATCCCAAATGATTTATTCATGTTATGTTATCAACTGAGGATGTGTTAAAATATCGGTTGTCCATATCATTAGTACTAACGTCCCTTTTTGTCGGGGGCGCTGCATCTTTAAATGGATGTGGGTGGTTCCATAACAGGAGATATTGATCAGTGATAGCAGCACACCTTCTTCACAACTGACTTGGTGAGCCCCACTCCATCCCGGGGTCATGAATCTTTTGTACTTTGTGTATTCTATTCGAGGTATAGCCGGGGCCTTGTTGTCGGCATTATCATTGTACTCTTCTTTATCTATAGAGGCTCCATAGACATAGTGTGGGTTGTGTATTGGTGCTGGGAAAGATAAAATATGTTATGCTGTGGTTGTATTATTTGTCCATTTGAGACTTTAAAAATGATGAAACTATTGGAAATAAATTGGTATTGTAGACATGAACACCCTTTTGTCTAATTAATGAAAATATGTATTATCTCCATTCATGGATGATTTTGGGTAGAATGAAATCCAACAGGCTTTCTCGGTCGGGTTCACTCGGTTGAGCGCCGGTCACGCTCTTCGGTTTTGGGGCGTGACATCAAACGGGGTCCGGAGGGGCTCGGTTAAGTTTCAGACGGTTTTCGGATCATTTCACCTTTTTATGTGATTGCTGGTTCCTGCTGGTTTTTGATGATTCAGACGTTCTTCGCGATCACAAAGTGGTAGATTCGATTGAGTAGTGTTATGGGAGCTAGTCTTCTTCGCGTTCGTGGTAGAGTGTTCACGTTTGCGTTGATTTGGACTTTAAGACTTCGTGTCAGCATTCCCGCCTACGTGTTAGCGAATGCGTAGTGTTTAACTGGGTTAGGCAGACCATGATGGGTTCTTCTTCGCGTTCGTGCTTGTGTCTCCATGTTTGCGAAATCCTAGCAGTTGTGGTCATCGCATTTGTGAGGTAAGTGTCACGAACGCATAGTGTGATTTTGTTCATCGCGATTGCGAGGGTACAAATGTGATCACGTAGGGTACTACTGGGCAATGCATTTTGACGAGTGCAAAACACACACTTAAATATGCTCGCTAGTCGAATATAGTATAATATAATATCGTATACACAGGGATTAGATTTAAACAGTGTTCTTGTAGTTTCTAGCTTAATTGCTATCCAAGATGATCAACAATTGAGATTTATGTAATTTAAACTATAATTAATTAAGATCAACAATTGTAAACCGGTCTAGTATAATCACCAAGTGGTCTCCCAGCACTGGGAGCTATGTTTTTGAATTGTGCTGCAGCTAAGGGCTGATTTTGAGAAATTCTCCCAGCCCTCTCCTCTTCGTAGATAAGTTGTGCATCTCGAAGAGTTGCTTCCTCAGCATCCCTTGAAGTTTTTTTCTCGTTGTTGGGCTTCCCCTCTTGCAGCCAAATCCACATTATCATCATCTCCAGCCATAGTTTCTTTGGTTGAGGATTGCCCAACCTTCTCTATATTCTAAGGGAGATTGCTTTCCTTCCTCAGTTGTAGTAGTTTCTTTTCTATGTTTGGCTCATATGGTTGCACTTCTTTCCCAGAAGATCAAGTCATGCATCAATCTAAACCTGTAGCCTACGCACAGTCAAAGAACACCAACCGTAAAAAGAGAAAGTAAAATAAAAGAAAATTTCTGAATTAGCACTACAAATAATTTCAAACACTATTGATTGCCAATCCCCGACAACGGCGCCAAAATTTGACGAGTGCAAAATACACACTTAAATATGCTCGCTATCGAATGTAGTATTATATAATATCGTATCCACAGGGTTTGGATGTAAACGTTGTTTTTGTAGTTTCTAGCTTGATTGCTATCCAAGATGATCAACAATTGAGATTTATGTGATTCAAACTATAATTAACTAAGAATCTAAAGCTATTGACCAATGACAAACGAAACAAAGATAAGTAAGGAAGTTATAAGTAGGAGAAAATAGTGTTTTGATAGGATAGGTGCAAGATAATTATTTGGGATCTAACTCTAAATAATTCACTTTTAAATTTCAAGTGAGTCTCTCAAATTCACTCAATTATTAGTTCACACGTTTAGAAGAAAGTCCTCTCTCGATTAAGTCTCAACCTCAAAAGATGAACCAATTTTAAGCACATTAAGATATGCAAGAATTCATAGTTGATTGGTCTTTAGGAGAACCTCTCTTGATTGTCCTCCTAACTAGGTTTAAACAACAATTTAACTAGCCTCTTTTGATTACTAAGAAGAATTGATGAATTCAACCAATAACATATAATGCAAGGATATCACAAGTTATGCCTCTCTCGATTACATGAACTAGTGAATATAGATGAACAATTAAATCATCCAAAACAATTCAATACATAAACTATAGTTATAATCTACCAACAAATATCAATACACCAAATCCATCAAACCCTAAAGAGAACTACTCCATAGGTATGGAGCAATTCATCACAAATATGTTTAAAGTAAAGAAAAACATAAAACGATCCAAACTAGTGTTTTGGGTGAGGATTGAATGATACATTCATTGTGAATTTGCTTCTCCACTTCCTCCTTGGCCTCCTTAGGTCTTCGATGTGTCAAAAGTCCAAAGAATAATGTTTTTCATGTATATATACCAAGTAGGGTTGGGCCCAGACGAAAATACCTTTTCCTACACCAAATAGGACAATTACTCTGTAACATTTGTACAGCCGCGCCGCATGGGGCGACGTGCCATGTGGGGTGCTTGTGGATTGTATCAGGGAGCATCATAATTGTCAGCAGCAGAAAAATGGGTTATTTTCTCACAGTCAGGCTCGACCCCCGAATGCGATCTCAGCTTAATTGCTTAGGCTTTTACTCATACATCAATGCTCCAAATCGTTCGAATTTGCTCCATAAGACTTACATCACTCGGAATTACTCCTAGAAGGTATAAAACACACAATTAGTGCAAAACACTAGAGATTAAATCTCAAACTCAATTAATGTGCAGTAAATTAGAGTGCAATATGCGGCTAAAACACGAGATTATAGCCTACAATCAACACCCCACACTTAAACCATTGCCCGTCCTCGAACAATCAAACTATACTTTGTAAAGATACGACCTTTTTAAATAACTCTCATAACTCATCACACCAAGAATATTTAAAATAGACTAAGCACAATAGTATAACATCCTCGCCTCAATATTTGACTCACAAGTACCATTCATTATTTATAACTTTCTCACTTACTCTAACATAGAGGTCAATGACATTACCTTTACTTCATGAATCAAGTACCCTCACACAAAAATCGAGAGTAGTTCCACACACAATAAAATTTAAGAACAGTTAGGAACTCGAGATAGAAAGAATTCACTCACTCTCAGAAACAACATTCATATGCCACAAAGATGAACCATGGGTTTTCCAGTAGTGTACTACTCTACTAATTGAGCTCATTCAGTCAATGATCAAGTAGGACTTTAATTTGTTGTAATGTAGGTTATGGGACGGGTAGGATACAATAAATATAAGAGTGACTTCACCTCCCTAAGCACTTTAATACACACAATTAACCATTTAAAACCCCACACTTATGTCAGACCAAAACTCTACCTTCGCATCAATATACATTAACTCCCTACTTCTTTACGCACAATTACATTAAGAGATACCACTATCAATGCATATTTGCATAACAATATACTTTAATTTTTTCTTTTCTCTTTCAATTCAAGTGGCTCTTACTTTTTAAATACTGTGCACCTTTCCCTTATTTCAATAGTTCCACTCAAAAGCCAAACCATCCACCCCACACTTCAACTTTCACAAAGTTCATAACAAATTCAAGTGCTCGTGAGAGGTGAAAATGTTCAAATAGATGGTCAATTCAAACAAATGGGTAAGGCTCGTAATGTGGTTGCCAAATAAACACCTATATCACTTCCAAGACCGAATAAAACTACTATTTTACTTTGCAAACACACGGGACACGTTCTAGATATCAAATATAATGCACAGAATACACAAAACCTCATACACACATGGCACATAACTCACTCAAGATTGGATTATCAAGGCACTCTAGTCAAAGCAGTTAAGCAAAGTTAAGATCATACAATTTAATGCATTCATACAAGATTCAAACACTAAGCCTAAACGTCATAACTAAAGCACTCACTATTCTCAAGGCATAACGAAGTCAAGAGATATTGCTTTCAATTCAAATCACTGCATAAGGTTTTCTACTCCTAAAAAAACAAAAACTAACTACACCCGGATCACACAAAACCCTTGGAAAAGAACTGCAGCATAAAGAAATACCAAGGGAAATGCTACACTACCTACAAAAGAAAATCTTTTTGTCTTTTTTCTTTCGATTTTGATCCCTTAAGAAACCTGTCGATGATATCCATCGTCGGGAACAGTCGAAAATTTTAAAAAGTTTATGTTTTTTTCAATTTTTTTCTATCTAACTACTACAACTAACAAAAGCACAACGAAAACTAATATACTTACATACATACAACATATCCCTCACCCCACACTGTAAGTTGTGGCTTGTCCCCATAACACATAATTAAAAAGCATAAGGTAAAGAAGACTTCCCCGAATATCTAGTCGGGGTCTGAGTTGAAGTTGGGCTCCATTCCTCGCGCCCGAACTACAGCACACATCCATGCCGACAGCTTCTTCTCAGCCTTCTTGGGTACACCACACACTTGTCTTTCTCACTCACTGGGGCATTCTCTTTTGAACTCTTTACTTTCCACTCGACACTTGCAGTTGGCTTCTCCTTTTTCACCCCCGTATCTACATTCATCTCAAAAGTCACAGTCTTCTCACCCACTCTAAGCATGAGTTTTATATCTTGTATATCCAGTATAGCTCTACCCGTTGCTAAAAATGTCTTTCCTATGATGATGGGGGCTCCTTCTTTTCCTCCATATTCACCACTATAAAATCTACAGGAAAGAAGAACTTATCTACCCGAACTAAGACATCTTCAACTATCCCCTTGAGTATTAGAATCGTTTGGTCTGCCAGCTGCAATGATATTAGTGCTGACCTTATCTCTCTGATTTCATTCTCCAGCTTCCTGTAAATAGATAGAGGCAATAGATTAATTGAGGCACCAGAATCACATACAGACTTATCAAAATTAATAGTGCCTAAAGATCAAGGTGTAGTAAAACTCCCTGGATCTCCACACTTTTGTGAGAGTTTGTATTGCAGTATTGCACTGCAATACTCTGTGAACTTGACCACTGAGGTCTCTTCTATCTTCCTCTTCTTTGTCAGGACCTCCTTCAAGAATTTGGCATAAGCTGGCATTTAAGAGAACACTTCTGTGAAGGGAAAATTTACATTAATCTATTTTAGCATATCCAGAAATCTCTCAAACTGCTTGTACAGCTTTTCTCTATACAACTTTTGGGAAAACGCTAAAGCAAGCATATGCTCGCTCTCATTAGATTCCTCCCTTCTTGAAGTTTCCTCCTTCTTCTTTTTCTCATCTCCCTTCTTGCCTTTCTTCTTCTTATTAACTTTATTTTTTAGCTGCTCCCCACTCTTTTTTCAGGTATCACATCTTTTTGGATCAGAGTGGGATCTTTCAACACTTGCCAGCTTCTCAAGGTCACAGCATTCAGCGATTCTTTGGGATTTACCTCAGTATCAGCAGTGAGAGTTCCCGGAACCCTCTCAAATAATATTATTGCAATTTGTCCCACTTGCTTCTCAAGATTTCGAATTGCTGCCCCATGAGCATCTAGCCTCTCATGTGTCTTGACGATGAAGGATTTTATTAGATCTTCTAAACCAGGCTGATTGGACTGTTGGTGCGGAAATTAAGGCCTCGCCTGATTCACAAAACGAGGAGCTCCTTGTCACTGGAATCTGGGATTGTTTTGTTGCCATGCATTTGCAATACACCTAGGTGAACTCCATGAAACACCGGGGTGCTTCTGACTCATTACATTGAAGTTATAATTCCCCACAACATTCACTTCCTCAGCTGAGGCTTGACACTCATGAGTAGGGTGTCCTCTTCCACATATATCACATGTTGAATAAGCCTCACTTTGTATAGAAGCTAAGGTCAGCCTCCATATTTCTTTGGCCATAGCATCAAGCTGTACCTGCACAGATGTATTAGCATCAACTTTGGCCACTGGTTTTCATCTTCAGACAGCTCATCTAGAATTGTTACTATCTCCTCTAGAATCCTCTTCATCAACGGGCCTCCAACTACATTGCTCAATGTTCTGCGTGAGGTTGGTGTTAATCCATCCCAAAAATCCTAGAGTTGCATCCAGAGTTCAATTCCGCTATGTTGACACTTTCGAACTAATTCCTTAAACCTCTCCCAAGCTTCAAACATGGTTTTAGTATCTCTCTGCTATAAGTTATGGATTTCTCTTCTAAACTTGCCCATTTTAGCTGAGGAGAAATATTTATCAAGAAATATTTTATTCATCTCTTCCCATGTTCTAATTGATCCCTGGGGCAAACTTAGAAGCCATTCTTTTGCATCATCTTTAAGTGTGAAGGGGAATGCCCTTAAGTAAACTGCATCTTGTGACACACCATTGTATTGAAAGGTGTTCATAATATCCTTGAAGTCCATTAGATGGTTGTTTGGATCTTCGTTTGGCTTTCATCTGAAGATACAACAGTTTTGAACGGTTTGGAGCAACCCTTGCTTCAACTCGAAATTGTTAGTTGCAACTGGAGGTGGTCTGATACTGGTCTAGCATAATCACCAAGTGATCTCCCAGCAC
Organism: Nicotiana tomentosiformis; assembly: GCF_000390325.3. NCBI lineage: Eukaryota > Viridiplantae > Streptophyta > Magnoliopsida > Solanales > Solanaceae > Nicotiana > Nicotiana tomentosiformis. Next base: position 144,939,829 of record NC_090812.1, on the reverse strand, counting down.
TGACAGCTATGTTTTCGAAATGTGTTGTAGCTAAGGGCTGATTTTGAGCAATTCTCCTAGCCCTCTCCTCTTCGTAGATAATTTGTGCATCTCTAAGAGTTGCTTCCTTAGCATCCCTTGCAGCTTTTTCTCGATGTTGGGCTGCCTCTCTTACAGCCAAATCCACATTATCATCATCAACAACCATAGGTTCTTTGGTTGAGGGTTGCCCAACCTTCTCTATATTCTCGGGGAGTTTATTTCCTTCCTCAGCTATCACATTTGTTTTTCTATCTCTGGCTTGTATGGTTGCACTTATTTCCCAGAAGATCAAGTCATGCACCAATCTAAACCTGTAGTCTATGCAGAGTCAATATGTGAAAGATAATTGTTTGGGATCTAACTCTAAATAATTCACTTCTAAAGTTCAAGTGAGTCTCTCGAATTCACTCAATTATTAGTTCACATGTTTAGAAGAAAGTCCTCTATCGATTAAGTCTAAACCTCACAAGATGAACCAATTTTAAGTACGTGAAGATATGTGAGAATTCGTAGTGGATTGGTCTTTAGGAGAACCTCTCTCGATTATCCTCCTAACTAGGTTTAATCAACAATTCAACTAGCCTCTTTCGATTACTAAGAAGAATTAATGAATTCAACCAACAACATATAATGCAAGGATATCACAAGTTATGCCTCTCTCGATTACATGAACTAGTGAATATAGATGCAACAATTAAATCATCCAAAACTATTCCGTACATAAACTAGAGTTATAATCCACCAACAAATATCAATACACCAAATCCATCAAACCCTAAAGAGAACTACTCCATAGATATGTAGCAATTCATCACAAATATGTTTAAAGTAAAGAAAAATATAAAATGATCCAAACTCGCGTCTTGAGTGAGGATTGAATGATGCATTCCTTGTGCTTTTTCTTCTCCACCTCCTCCCTAGCCTCCTTAAGTCTTATATATGTCAAAAGTACATAAAATAACATTTTCTATGTATATATACCAAGTAGGGTCGGGCCTAGATGAAAATGCCTATTCCTACGCCAAATAGGACAATTACTCTGTAACATTTGTACAAGAGCGCCATATGGGGCAACGCGCTATGTGGGGTGCTTGTGGAGTTTATCAGGGAGCATCACAATTGATAGCAGCAGAAAAATGGGCAGTCGCGATGCCCCACGCACCGCGATTGTGCCTTTGACCATGTCGGGCGAATTGAGATATTGTTCCTATGACCATGCCGGGTGGATTGTGATATTGTGCTTATGACCAAGCCGAGAGGATTATGATATAGCCTGTGACCACGTCGGGTGGATCCATGATAGCTTATGAACACACCGACAAATAATGATATTGAGAATGTGACAATGTCGAGTTAATAGCACGTGAGTTGTCTGTGTTGCATGTGGATATGGATTAATCCCCCAAAGATCACCCTCTCTTGTTTCTCTCTTGATGGTGTACACACGGATTATGAGAAACTGACGGGTTTCTTGTTAATGTGAGCTCTAGGAGAGCTGGTAATTGTTTTGGTTCGGTTACTGAGATTTAGATGTGGGCCTGTGAGCCGGGATGTGATTTCTATTTGGATCGGGTTGCACGCTAGAATGGATATGTATTTGGTTATGGCATTTCCTATTTACTTGCAGTTTGCCTTGGTTGTTTACCCATTTTATTTGCATATCTTCTTTATATATTGGATGGTTGACTGAGCATAATACATTAAGAAAACTTATGGGAGAACCAAGATGGTTTTATCTATTATTTCATGATCTGATCGTATTTCTGTTCTATACTTAATGGAATTTATGAACATGTGCAGGTGAATGGCGAGTATCATTTATAATTCTTGTATCTATTATGTAGCCGAGGTTTGTTATGATATTTGCTGAGTACATGGGGTCAGTTGTACTCACACTACACTCCTGCACCTTCTATGCAGATCTTAGAGTTGAGATGATGTGAACGACGAGAGCTACTACTTGTTTTTGGTAGTTTTAGATTAAAATTTTGTTTATGTATATTCCAAACATATATTGTATTTATTTCCTACTAACATTGTAAATATAAGTCTTAGTGGCTCATGACTTATACCACCAATCCTTGGGTTATTGTTTGTGAATCCCAGCTATTTTATTTATTGATCACCTATTATTTCATTAGAGTTGTATTTAATGTTATTTGGCTTACCTAGCGAGTTGGGTTAGGTATAATCACGACTAGCTGGATTTTGGGTCGTGATGGAACATACAAAATCCCAAGGATTGGTAGTACAAGTCATGAGCTTCTACAATTTAGAATTTACAAAGTTGGTACAACATAAATACATCATCTATGCAAAATATACATAAACGGATTTATAAATCTAAAGCTACCAAGAAAAAGAGGCAGCTATAAGCGAAACGTAGGTACATCTTCAATGCCAGCTCCTGCCGTACACAACAACATCAACTCCAAAATCTGCACGCAAGGTGCAGAAGTGTAGTATGAGTACAACCGACCCCATGTTCTCAATAAGTAACAAACCTAACCTTAGGTTGAAAGCAGTGATGAGCTCGGAAGAAGGTCCATTCCAACACCAATAGCCAATAATAACTAGTAATAACATAATGATGGTAGTAGAGGTAATAACTCAAGAGATATATGCTCAGATCATTCACAGTTACGGGAAAGTAGACATGCTTTTCAAATATGACAGTCAAGCCAAAACTTACCACCGAAATCATCTAAACTTGAGTTTATCAAACGAACTGTATTTTTCAATTCACCACATTAGGTAGGAATTTTAATTTACCAATTAGCATGAGGAAAGTACATCTCTATACCCATATGTCAATATACATGTCAAGTCATCAATTATTATATACTGTCTAGCTTGTGGAATATGCGTCTCTATGTCTATATGTCAAATATTCATGTCAAATCATTAGATATTATATTATCGTCTAGCATGAGGAAGGTACATTGTGTCTACATGTCAAGTATAAATGTCAAATAATCAATTTCACAATGAAATCATCAACTACACACAATTTTATCACACTCCAGGTGCATGGCTTAAAAGCCCGTTTGATCACACTTAACACTATACGGGTGCCTGACACAACTACCCATTATCTAGCACGTGTATATAACATTGTGACTGCGCCCACTGCTGGCATGTCAGACTCCGGAGGGGCATATCCTACCCATGCGCTAATCATAATCACTTAACCCAATAGTGGAACTTGATACACGCATAGCCTCAAATCAATATTGCTTAGCCCAATGTAGGGCCTGGTATACGCGTCACCTCAATATCAATACAACCGTTGCGGCGTGAAACCCGATCCAAATAACCATATCAATACTGCTCTATGGACCACATCAATCGACAATCCACTCAAGTCTCAATATGCAGACATCTCACAGAAACACAATCCAATTACATAACACTGAATAACACAATATGTCTCAAATTCAGTTCAAACTCGAGTCATGTACAAGGACACTAATAACATGTGAGACAGCATATCAAAAGTGCACAGACTCCGAGATATAATATGTAGATGTAACTATCATGACTATACAATATGACTACGGCTAAGGCAAATAGCTCATCATGGAGAAAATAGCTCTATCATATATCAAACAATTGAACAAGTAGCATAGGCATGATTTCTAGCATGAACAATATCCCACATAGTCACATAAATGAAGAAAAACATGATATCAAGAAGCATGATCACAAACCAAGGCATATAATAGATTATGAACTACCCGAATCATGAATACCTCGGTGCATGCACACGTGCCCTTCACCTAGCACGTACGACATCCCAACACATCTCAGATAACATAGTTTCGAGGGATTAATACCCTCAAATCAATGTTTAGAAATGTTACTTACCTCAAGCAAGCCAAATCAAATACCGAACAAGCCAACCGATACTCTAATTCCGCACAAATCAACTACCAAATGGCTCAAAACTAGCCAAAAGAAACTCAGCAACATCAAATGATGCCAAAGGAAACAAACCCAATCGATAAAGGTTGAATCTTTAATCTAAAGTTCAACGTCAACCAAAACCGTAAAACTGGAGCCCGCACCTCGGAACACGACAAAAGTTACAATTCCGACAACCCATTCAATTACAAGTCCAACCATATAAATCTTTCTCAAATCCGACTCCAAATCGTTGTTCAAAACTCAAAGATTTACTTTAGGAAAGCTTAGACAAAAAACCCCAATTTCTCTTTCAAAGTCACTAATTAAATACCAAAATTGAAGATGGAATAATGAAATATAATTAAAAACAAGTAGAAAACACTTACCCCAGTCAATGTGGTGTAAATCACCACAAAGATCGTCCAAATCCAAGCTCCATACCTCATAATATGATAAACAATGACTCAAAAACTGAAAATAGGGTACTTATATGCACTGCCTAGGTGATCCCTTCGCGAACGCGTAATGATCCACGCGTTCGCGATAAACAAATTGAACTGCCACCAAATCGCTCTACGCATTCGCGATACTGGTCATACGAACGCGATGACCATAGACACCAAGGCTTTGCGAACACGACAAGAGGTGCACTAACGCGATTAAGGATCCACAGCCTCCAGCTCTCCTTCACGACTCTACGCGAATGAGGTAATACAATGCGATTGTGATAACCAATCCTCACAAAGCAACGCGAATGCGACAACAAGTCCGCGAATGCGATGAACAAATTACCCAACTCTAGATTTCCTATATGCGATTGCGAGCCTAGCTCTGCAATAACGATGCTCTGCAGACACACCAGCAATCAACAATACAAAAACACTCCTAAATGATTTAAACCACGTCAGAAACTCAACCGAGCCCCTCAGGACCCCGTCCGAACATACCAACAAGTTTCGAAACATAACATGGACCTACTCGAAGCCTCAAATCATACATAACATCATCAAAATCATGAATCGCACCTCAAATTATACTTTATGAACATTTGATCTTTCAACTTCCAAAACTCATGTCGAACCATATCAAATTAGCCCGGAATTACCTCAAATTTTGCACACAAGTCCCAAATGACATAATGAAGCTATTCCAAATCTTGGAACCATAATCCAAACCTGATATCATCAAAGTCAACTCTCGGCTAAACTTATGAATATTCCAATCCTTCAAATTTCTAAGTTTCGCCAAATAGTGTTGAAACCTTCTAGAAATATCCAAATTAAAATCTGGGCATACACCCAAGTCCAAAATCACCATCCGGACCTAACGGGACCATCAAAACTCCAATCTAGGTTCAAATACATAGTAGCCAAATTTGGGCAACTCTTACAACTTAAATCTTCTAACATGACATTCATTCTTCCAAATCAATTCTGAATTACCTGAAAACCAAAACTGACGATTCACACAAGTCATAAAACATCATATGAAGCTACTCAAAACTTTAAACAGCTGAACGGAATGCAAATGTTCAAAACAACCGGTTGGGTCGTTATGTTCTCCCCCACTTAAACATATGTTCGTCCTCAAACGTGCCAAGAGTCATCTCAAAGCCGTCAAATCACTGTGTAACCTTACCATGCACATACCCGAGGGGTGATTCCATGTCACCCCAGTCCATACAAGCCCGACAACACTACATAACTGAAGATCCTTACTTCAACCTTAATCCATAAACCTTAGAATCAAATCTCTACCATCTGAAATCCATTGCCAAACCCGAATCTCGCATCCACACACTTTATAAGCATGACCGAGCCATATCGAGCCATATTCATAACCCAAGATGTAATCACATGATATACCACATAGCTTAGATACTCACAGTAATAACTGCTGGCCATAATAGCTGCTCAAAAACCAACCCGGTAGCGATAACAAACCTTACATCAACTAAAACTTTGTTCCAAACCTCCGTACACTACCAATGGTGAATAAAACACGCAGAAACTCATAACCACTCATCAGGTAGACTAGTCATGGAGCTCTCATGTCCGACAAGAACTATCCAAATTCTAAGTCGATCAATGACATTATCCTTCCAAATATATCGCAATCCAATCTGATATTACTCATCCCAGGTCCAATTACCTAATCTCATCAAGTATAGTTACTCCACTGACATGCCAAACCAATAAAACCTAAAGCCACAATTCGTGCACTAATAAGCAAAAACTCAAAAGTACCCAAAATAGAAAATGACTCAAATGAGAGAACTGTCTCACAATCTCAAAGGTACCACCATAAGCGCAATGCTATAAACCCAACACATAGGGAGAACCAAAACACAAAAGCAACACAAAGGATCATATCCCAACATGACTCCGCCGCAGTGCGTGACCTTATCCAAACATTGGTCCATGTGAGATACCTCTAGTCATAATGCTCAAAATCAATAACAATACGCAATTCAACATCAAATACACGAAGTGCATGACCATAACCATGGAGAAATGAATCGCACAATATACCACAACCCGAAAAGACCATAACAAAGTCGCAATCAACCATTCAAACCCCATGAACCATCTCGCTCAAATTTTTCCACAAGACCCAGACCAAACACACCATGTGTGCAAATACCCAACAGATTACAACCCATTGTAGTATAGAAGAGGAACACATAGATCATACCAGAACACGGACAAGCTCAACACTAATGAAATGACATACCCCTCAACAATAGTAGTTCTGAGTCAACAAATCCGACCCGACATAGAATGCACATCCTCATTGGGCCAACAATTGATCCCCCAAATGAACTCTAATCATCCCCCAAATAGATCAATAACCCTCCAAAAGAGTACAATGACCTAACCATAATACATACTACCATCTGTCTAACTTTTCCCACATCTTTATAGTCGGAACCACGAAGCAATCTACTTTTGAGAACTCCCAGACTCCAAATTCTTAGAACATATGAATCATCATGTCCGATACCAACTCGACCACTCAAGTGATTGACACATCCTTCATACATAATCGTTCCACGATAAATACTTCCATAATTCTTTCGTTCCACAAAGCTAAATCTGAACATAAGCAGTCGACCGACTAGGCGAGTACCGCAATACCAATGAAGCATCTGAAAATCAAAACACAATGCACCTTCTGAAATGAGCGCCCTTCACGGGTAATACCAAGAAATGCCAGCATTCTTCTAAACATCTCAAACAGCTTGTGATGTCTATACTCATAAACTTCCTTTAGAAACTGAACCACAAACTTGTACATACAAACATCAATCCCACACGATGCAGTGCATCTATCATACCATCAAATAAATTATGAGAATCCAGTTATCAACTCTGAGTCAAAAGAAGGAGTACATACCCAATCAGTCAGAAACTTATTGCTTGATTCCCATCAAAGAGAAAATTACAACACGTAACATACCCCTCATAACTATAGATAATATCCATCTCAAGTTGTGGAAGAAATCACCGAGAGCACTTCGAAACCCATCATCACGTAACCAAGCCATCAGAACTGAATCCCTTTAATTTAACCAAGCCACGCAGGTCTCCAAACCCAAGATTATTTTCACAAAACACTTGTAAAGCCTCACCTAATCATAAGAACCAAAAGAATAGAGCATACCATTACCATATTGATCCAAGCTACTACCAAATTGTCATATTACCTATGAGTTTCTTCTGAATTGACTTCAAGTTAACACATCTCCTTGCCATAATACCATGTTTCTCAACCAAAACTCGCCACACAAGATCCTAGAATGAAACCACGTCGTCCTAAAGCCCAAAAGCCATTGTATTCCCTTCTAAGAACTCAAAATACCACATCCGCGATACACACTCTGAAGACACCTTATGTGAATCTGAAGTTGTTCCCTTACCCTCTCTGTTACTAAAATGTAGAATCCAAAATGATACAAAAATACCGCAAGTCTCGGCACCATCCAATGCAAACTTCAAATCTTAGCCTTTTTAGTCATCCACCCTATTCTAATCACAAAAGCACCGCCCAAACAAGCCGAACGACCTGTGCCCCATTAGCACACAAACACCCAAAAAAGTTACCCCACTTTAATGCAACTGAGTGACTCCCTTTTCTTAGCACATTACATCCATCACAAATAACAAACCCAAATCATTCTAAGATTTAAATATATCCATAAAGTGTAATACATTATGCACCATGAATTTCCTTGCTTGAGTTATTCTTGGGACCAACCTTTTCAAGTCATAAAGGATCCTCAAACATGCCTCAGACTGAAGCCAATACAACATATAACCATACAATCAAATCGTCGATAGCAGACTCCCCCACTTCGCAGGAAACCATAGAACATAACATCTGATACTCACAATACCCATACTCTATTACAGCCATAATTCCACACTAAAATTCAATTAAATCCATCATAGACTCATGCAACACAAACCATATAATGCCTCAAATAATCTGCTAAGCTAACATTCATCCTTATGACAGTCAAGTCAACTTTCTCAACCGACCCAAACTCAAATCGCAACACATATAACCCACTAGTAGAAATAAACTCTCCACAAAACATCATAAGGATCATACATCTATAGAATGCCCCGCGGGAGATAACCCACCCGCTTAGCCTCAAATTGGCATCTCTTTACGCCCTACCATAGTCACAACCACAATGCATTCACTAAATTTTCCTGAGTCTAAGCTCGTCAACAAAACATAAGAATTTACTTTATCCCGCAAATGAACAACATGAAAGATCCCTCATCACACTCACAACTCTAAACTGTACAACAGATCACGAAATCAAGCATCCAATACTCCTTTTCACAACCCAAGCAACCCTTCTCATCACATTCAAGCCATCTGAACACTTCTCGCAGTCACCCCATATTCATCATATAGTTATCTAACCACTCACTGATTCATAAATTCCACTCCTGGGGATACTACTGGACATATAATCCCAAAAGCACATGTTTATACAGCTGAAATCACCAAGCCCAAGTTACGGTCCAACCCTGGACTCAAGTCCTCCAAACTGGCCCATCACCAAAATACGAAAAACACATCCCGTAACTCATATATGGAATCACAAGTCGTCAATGCACAGTTGATACCAAACACTCATATATGCATACAAGTGAGTGGAAGGAATTCAATAAGATATGCTCGATGTTTAATCAATGTCGGAGGATAAGGAAAGCAAGATGGGAAGTTTATCCTAAATGCCCTATAGCCTCTCAAAGATAGGTATGGATGTCATCATATCGATCCGCAAGACTCTACTAGACACATGCTTGTGACTCATAAAACCTATGAACCTAGAGCTCTGATACCTACTAGTCACAACCCAAAATTCAGCTAGTCATGATGCCACCTAACCCAACCCTCTAGGTTAGACAAATAATAGATAACACAACTCACATAGGATAACATGAATCAATAAATGGAACAACTGATCTTTCTATACAAAATCCCAAGGATTGGTAGTACAAGTCATGAGCTTCTAAGACTTCAAATTTAAAATGCTGCTACAAAATAAACATTATTTGTTCGAAATATACATAAATAGATTTATAAATCTAAAGCAACCAAGAAAAAGAGGCAGCTATAACGGGAATGTAGGTACATCTTCAATGCTAGCTCCCGCCGTACACAACAATATCAGCTCCAAATTCTACACATAAAGTGCAGAAGTGTAGTATGAGTACAACGGACCCCATGTAATAAATAAGTAATAAACCAAACCTTAGGCTGAAAGTAGTGACGAGCTCGAAAAAAAGTCCAGTCCAACACCAATAGCCAATAACAACTTGTAATAACATAATGATAACAGTAAAGGTAATAACTCAAGAGATATATGCTCAGCCCATTCACAGTTACGGGAAAGTAGACACGCTTTTTAAGTATGACAGTCAAGCCAAAACTTACCACTGAAATCATCTAAACTTAAGTTTATCAAAAGAACTGCATTTTTCAATTCACCACATCAGGTAAGAATTTTCATTTACCAATTAGCATGAGGAAAGTACATCTTTATGCCTACATGTCAAGTCATCAATTATCATACATTGTCTAGCATGAGGAATATGCGTCTCTATTCCGAATGGCCAAACTTGGTCAACTCTTCAAACTTAAAGCTTCTAACATGAGATTCATTCTTCCAAATCAATTCTGAATCACCTGAAAACCAAAACTGACAATTCACACAAGTTATAATACATCATATGAAGCTACTCTAGACATTAAACAGCTGAACGAAATGTAAATGTTCAAAACGACCAGTTGGGTCATTACATAATCAAAGTCTAAACCAAACTTTAAACTCTCTTAAGTTTTTCAAGTTTTAACTTTCACATGATACTTTTTAATCGCATCCAAGCACTTCGGGTGCTAATATGAAGATACGTACAAATTCAAAATCATCAAGCGAACTTATCAAAACCTTCAAATTAACAAATTTGAGCTTGTTTACCTAAAATGTTGACTTTGATAAAATCCCTTAATGTAAACCCTCTAGATAAGAACTATGAATTTTACATTATTCTCGAACCTCTCAGGATACGGACCTCCTATTTGCACAATTCATAAAATATCATATCAACCGACGAAAAGTCTTGAATAAGTAAATGAGGTTCTCGAATTCAAAAGAAATGGTTGGGTCATTGAATTATGTACCTCTTCAACAAATAATCATCCTCGAACGAGTTTACAAATGTACCTGAAATGTCAAAGAGTTGTGCATATCTGCTCTGCATATCTGACCCCCATCTCCTAAGTAGCCTCATCATCGGTTTACCTTTCCAAAATACTTTAACCGAAGTGATCTCCTTTGACATTAGCTTCTAAACCTGTATGTCCAAAATTGCTATTGGCTTTTCTTCTTAGGCCAAATACTCATCTAAATGCACTACGCTGAAGTCCAAAACATGTGACTTATCTCTATGATACTTCTGAAGCGTAAACATGTAATACTGAATGTACCAAAGATAGGCTAAGAGGTAAAGCAAGCCTATACACTATTTCACCATCTCTCTCCAACACCTCAAACGAACTAACAAATCTCAGACTCAACTTAGCATTTTTCCCAAATCTCATCACACGTTTTATGGGTGAAACATTCAAAAGTCTCTTTTCACCCTCCGTAAATGCCACATCATGAACCTTCCTATCCACATAACTCTTTTGCCCACTCTGAGCTATCTGAAGTTTCTCATGAATCAACTTCACCTTCTCTAAAGCATATCGTACCAAATTCGTACCCAAGGACCTAGCAACACCAAGCTCAGACCAACAAACAAGAGAACAACATCGTCTATCATACAAAGCCTCATACAAAGCCATCAAAATGCTGGTCAGATAACTGTTCTTCTAAGTAAACTCTACCAAAGACAAGAATTGATCCCAATAACCTACAAAGTAAATCGCACAAGCTCTCAACATATCATCAAGAATCTGAATAGTCCACTCAAATTTTCCGTTATTTTGTTGGGAGAAAGCAGAGTTAAGATCAACCTATGTGCCCAACTATCATTGTACCGCTTTGCCGAAGTAAAGTATATCTCTATGCCTACATGTAAAGTCATCAATTATCATATAACATCTAGCATGAGGAATATGCGTCTCTATGCCTATATGTCACATATTCATATCAAATCACCATATATCATATTACTGCCTAACATGAGGAAGGTGCATCTCTGTGTCTACATGTCATGTATACATGTCAAATAATCAGTTTCACAGAGAAATCTTCAAGTACACACAATCTTAGCACACTCCGGGTGCCTAGTTCAAAATCTTATTTCAAAGTCGTGGATCCATCAAAATAATCTCACTTAGCACTGTACGGGTGCCTGGTATAACTGCCCATCATCGAGCACGTGTATATACACCTAGCATGAGGAAAGTACATCTCTATGCCTACATGTCAAGTCATCAATTATCATATACCATCTAGTATGAGGAATATGCGTCTCTATGCATATATGTCAAATCATCAAATATCATATTACCACCTAAGGAAGGTGCATTTCTATGCCTACATGTCGTGTATACATGTCAAATAATCAGTTTCACAGTGAAATAATCAAGTACATACAATCTTAGCACACTCCAGGTGCCTTGCTCAAAATCCTTTTTCACAGTCGTGGATCCATCAAAATAATCACACTTAGCACTGTACGGGTGGCTGGTATAACTGCCCATCATCGATCACGTGTATATAATATTGTGCATACACCCACTGCTGGCATGTTAGACTCCGGAGGGGCAGATTATACCCTAGAGCTAATCATAATCACTTAGCCCAATAGTAGGGCACAGTGCAAGCATAGCATCAAATGAGTACAACTTAGCCCAATGTGGTGCCTCACATACGCGTCATCTCAATATCAATACAACTACTGCGGAGTGCGATCAATCCAAATATCCATATCAATACGGCTCTATAGCCTACATCAGTCAATAATCTGCTCAAGTATCAATATGTAGACATCTCACGGAAACACAATCCAATTATATAACACAAAATAACACAATATGTCTCAAATTCAGTTCAAACTTGTGTCACGTACAAGGACACCAATAACATGTGAGACAATATATCAAAAGTGTATATAGACCGAGATATAACATGCAGATGTAACTATCATGATTGTACAATATGACTACCGCTAAGGAAATAGCTAAACATGGCAAAAATAGCCATATCATGTCTCAAACAATTGAACAGGTAGCCTAGGCATGATTTCTAGCATGAACAATATCCTACGTAGTTACATAAATGAAGAAAACATGATATCAAGAAGCATGATCGCAAAAGAAGGCATATAATAACCTAAAAACAACTCGAATCATGAATACCTCGATGCACGTACCAGCGCCCATCACCTAGAACAAACGCCACACTAACATATCTAAAATAACACAGTTTTTAGGGATAAATACCTTCAAATCCATGTTTACAAATGTTATTTACCTCAAGCAAACCAAATCAAATACCAAGCAAGCCAACCGATACTCTAAAAATGCCATCTCGCGCAAATCAACCTCCAAATGGCTCAAAACTAGCCAAAAGAAAGTAAACAACATCAAATGATGCCAAAGGAAATAAACCCAATCGATAAAGGTTGAATCTTTAATCAAAAGCCCAAAGTCAACCAAAAAAGTCAAACTCGGGCTCACACCTCGGAACATGACAAAAGGTACAAGTTTTGATATCCCATTCAATTACGGGTCCAACCATACAAATTTATTCAAATCCAACTCCGAATCGATGTTCAAAACTCAAAAATTTACTTTAGGAAAGTTTAGACAAAATCCCCCCAATTTCTCTTTCAAAGTCACCAATTAATTACCAAAATTGAAGATGGGATCACGAAATATAACCAAAACCAAGTAGAAAATACATACCCCAACCCATATGGTGAAAATTGCCTCCATGATCGTCTAAATCTGAGCTAAATAGCTCAAAATATGATAAATTGACTCAAAATTCCAAAATATAGTACTTATATGCACTGCCCAGGTGATCCCTTCCCGAACATGGAATGATCCACGCGTTCGCGATGAATAAAATGAACCGACACCAAGGCTTCGCGAATGCGACAAGATTTACGCGAACGCGATTAAGGATTCACCAGCCCCAGCTCTCCTTCGCGACTCAACACGAATGCGGTAATACAATGCGACCACAACAACCAATCCTAACAAAGCTACACGAATGCGAAGACAAGTACGTGAATGCAACGAACAAATTACCCAACTCCATATTTTCTCGACGCGATCGCGAGCCTAGCTCCACGATCACGATGCTCTACGGACACACCAGCAATCACCAATACAAAAACCATCTTAAATGATCTGAACCACATCTGAAACTCACCTGAGCCCCTCGGGACCCCATCCGAACATACCAACATGTTTCAAAACATAAGACGACCTACTCGAGACCTCAAATCACACATAACAACATCAAAATCACGAATCGCACCTCAAATCAAACTTTATGAACTTTTAACTTCTAATACTCGTATCGAACTATATTAAATCAACCTGCAATGACCTCAATTTTGCACACAAGTCCCAAATGATAAAATGAAGCTATTCCAAATCCTGAAACCACAATCCGAACAAGATATCATGAAAGTCAACTCCCAGTCAAACTTATGAACATTCCAAACCTTCAATTTTTCAACTTTCACCAAATAGTGCTAAAACCTTCTAGAAATATTTAAATGCAAATCCGGGCATACGCCCTAGTCCAAAACCACCATATGGACATAACGGAACGATCAATACTCTGATTCGGGCTCAAATATGTAATAGCCAAACTTGGTCAACTCTTCCAACTTAAAGCTTCTAACACGAGAATCATTCTTCCAAATCAAATTTGAATCACTTGAAAACCAAAGTTGACAATTCACACAAGTCATAATACATCATATGAAGCTACTCTAAATATTAAACAGCTTAACGGAATGCAAATGTTCAAAATAACCGGTTGGGTGATTACAAAATCAAAGTCCAAATCAAACTACAAACTCTCTTAAGTTTTTCAAGTTTTAACTTTCACATGATACTTTCGAATCGCATCCAAGAACTTCGGTTGCTAATATGAAGATACGTACAAATTCAAAATCATCATATGAACTTATTGGAACCTTCAATTAAAAATATGATCTTTTACCTAAATGTTCACTTTGATAAAATCCCTTAACGTAAACCATCTAGTTTAGAACTATGCATTTAATATTATTCTCGAACCTCTCAGGATACGGACCTCCTATATGCACAAGTCATAAAATATCAGATGAACTGACGAAAAGTCTCAAATAGGGAAATGAGGTTCTTGAACTCAAAACAAACGGTTGGGTCGTTGTATTTTCCACCTCTTAAACAAACAATCTTTCTCGAACAAGTTTAGAAATGTACTTGAAATGTCAAAAAGTTATGCATATCTTCTCTACATATCTGACCCCATCTCCTAAGTAGCCTCATCATTGGTTGACCTTTCCAAAAATCTTTAACCGAAGTCATCTCCTTTGACCTTAGCTTCTGAACCTATATGTCCAAAATAGCTATTGGCTCTTCTTCGTAGGCCAAATACTCATCTAAATGCACTATGTTGAAGTCCAAAACATGTGACTTATCTATATGATACTTCTAAAGCATAAACATGTAATACGGAATGTACCAAAGATAGGCTAAGAGGTAAAACAAGCCTATAAGTTATTTCACCATCTCTCTCCAACACCTCAAACGGACCAATAAACCTCAGACTCAACTTAACATTTTCCCTAAACCTCATCAAACTTTTTATGGGTGAAACTTTCAAAAGTATCTTTTCACCCTCCGTAAATGCCACATCATGAACCTTATTATCCACACAACTCTTTTACCCACTATGAGCTATCTGAAGTTTTTCATGAGTCAACTTTACCTTCTCTAAAGCATCTCGTACCACATTCGTACCCAAGGACCTAGCATCACCAAGCTCAACCAACCAATAAGAGAACAACATCGTCTATCATACAAAGCCATTAGATTGCTGATCTGATAACTATTATTCTAAGAAAACTCTACCAAAGACAAGAATTAATCCCAATGATCTTCAAAGCAAATCACACAAGCTCTCAACATATCCTCAAGAATCTGAATAGTCCGCTCAAACACTCTGTTATTTTGTTGGGAGAGAGTAGTGTTAAGATCAACCTGTGTACCCAACTATCGTTCTACCACTTTGCAGAAGTGAGATATGAACTGAGTATGTTGGGCCCAAATGATAAAAATAGGCACCCCATGCAAACAAACTATCTCTTGGATGTAGATCTTGGCCAATCTCTCCAAAGTATAAGTAGTAAACATTGGCAAAAAGTGCACGAACTTGGTCAACCTATCAATAATAACCCACATAACATTTAAATTATTAATGCACGTGGTAAGCCTGCCATGAAGTCCATACTGATAGGCTCCCACATCCACTATGGTAATAACGACATTTTGTATCAAACCACCCAATTTATGATCTTCATACTTGACTTGTTGGCAATTCAAACGCCATGAAACATACTAAACAATATCCTTCTTCATCCTTAGCCAAAAATAGTATTGCCTGAATTCATGATACATATTCGTAGCACCTGGGTGAATAAAATACCTTAAAATGTGAGCCTCCTCAAGTATCAACTCCTTCAAACCATCAATATTAGGAATACGCAATTGAACCTATAGTCGCACAACACCATCATCTCCAATGATAACCTTCTTTGTACCACCTAGCTCCACCGTGTCCTTTAGCACTGAAACATAGGGATCATCATATTGGCGAGCCTTAATGTGCTCAAACAAAAATGATTGTGAAACAACACAAGAAAGAACCCTACTAGGCTAATGAATATACAATCTCACGAATCTATTGTCCAAGGCCCGAACATGTATAGCCAAAGACATCTCCTCAACTAGAATGAATTCCAAAATACACATGCTCTCTGCCTTCCTACTCAAGGCATTCGCTACCAGATTAATTTGATCGGATGATAAAAGATAATGATGTCATAATCCTTAAATAACTCAAGCCACCTTCGGTGCCTCAAATTCAAATTCTTCTACTTGAAACATTGTTGAAGTCTATGATGGTTAGTATAGACCTAACATGAAATACGTACAAGTAATACCTCCAAATCTTAAGTACATATATAATAGCTGCTAATTCCAAATTATAAATTGGATAATTCTTTCTTGAGGCTTCAATTGTAAGGACACACAAGCAATTACTCTACCATCTTGCATCAATATATAACAAAGACCAATGCACGAAATATCACAATACACAGTGTATAACCCCGAACATGTGAAAAACACCAACACTAGAATTGTAGTCAAAGTAGTCTTGAGCTTCTAATAGCTCTCCTTGCACTCATCTAACCATCTAAAAGAAATACATTCTAGAGTCAACTTAGTTAATGGAGCTGCAATGGATGAGAACTCCTCAGAAAAACAAAGGTAATAGCCTACCAAATCCGAGAAACTTCGAATCTCCGTAGCAACTATAGGTTTAGCCTAATTTTGATCTCCTTCAATCTTCTTAAGATCAACCTTAATACCATCACCTAACACTACGTGAACTAAGAATACTACTGGGTCTACCTACAAGTCACACTTGGAATACTTCGGATAAAGCTTTCATCCCCTCAAAATCTGAAGAACAATCCACAAAACTGTTGTTCATGCTCCTATCTAGTACGAGAGTAAACCATAATATCATCAATGAACGATGTGACAAAAGAATCCAAATAAGGCTTTAACACCTAATTTATCAAATTCGTGAATGTTCTTTAGCATTATCAAGCAAAATGATACCACTAATAACTCATAATTATAATAATGAGTCCTAAAAGTTATCTTAGGGATATATGAAGTCATAATCTTCATCTGAGGATAATCGATCTCAGGTCAATCTTAGAGAACACCCTAACATCTTGAAGCTAAACAAACAATTCATCAATATCAGCTAATAGATACTTGTTATTGAAGGTAACCTTGTTCAACTACCTATAATCAATACACATACTCATAATATCATCCTTCTTATGCTTCACAAATAATACTAGTGCATCCCAAGAAGAAACACTTTGTCTTACGAATCCCTTATCAAATAGATTCTGCAATCGGTACTTCAACTCGTTCATTTTGGTTGAAGTCGTGTAGTACAATACAATAGATATGGGCTGAGTGACCATCACCAAATTAATACCAAAATTAATATTCCTATCTAATGAAATACCTAGTAGATCCATAGGAAACATATCCAGATACACTCTTATGACCGGTACCAAATCCATAGAGGTACTACACTAGTATCCTGAATGAAAGCCAAGTATACTAAATGTCACTTCTCAACCATAAGTAGAGCCTTGAATAATGAAAGCATATTACTCATAAAATGACCTAGTGACCCTCTCTACTCTAATCTAGGCGACATCGACATAGCTAAAGTCACAATTTTAGCGTGACAATTAACGATAGCATAATTTGGGGATGACCAAGTCATGCCAAGAATCACTCAAATTCCACCATATCCAACAATAAAAGATCAATCATCATGTCATACCCATTAAAAGTATTAACAAAAGACCGATAAACCCAACTAACCATAATAAAATCTTAGATAGGCATAGACACATTAATACAAATATCCTAAGAATCATGAGATTCCCAACTCAACGCAAATCATCAAACCCCAAATAAGTGAAACCTCCAATAAGTCCTCAAGTAACATCCATAAAACTTGATAACCACTAGATATGTGCCAAGAGTCAATAACTTTACTCAACTATCTAAAGCATATCCAAACTTGCTGAACAATATGTGTTCTGACTGTTACAATATCCAAAGAAGAGACCTATCCTTAGTAAATCAAGTGAATTCTTCACTTTTTAAGAGTAAGCTCACTTAGTATAACAAGTCTGAGTCACCCATCAACCTTTGCATAAACCTCAAGCATAGCATGTCATATATACGATAATTCCAAAGTTGACATAACCTTCACCGTTCTCAAGGCATAACTAATCCACAAGCATCCCCTTAATCCTTGGACTTTATCAACACATGTTCGTAAGGTGCATTTATCAATGATACACTCCACCTCTTGGCTTGAAGCCACACTACTCATTGAAACCTTAGGTCTTCTAGGTTCCACTCAATTACCAATTTGCATACTGATACACATCTTGTACCTATTGGTAGTTTATGTGATACTAAACATAGCACATTTCATGTTATCCTTCAAATGAACCCTTATCATTTGATAATCATTTCACATTGATCGAGACTTCAAATGTCGTCACAAAAGGTTACATTACACGTAAGGGTCTTGCAAGAGCAACAGGCGATTATTCTAGGTCACCTTATGCGATATGATAAAGTTATGACAGAGTTGAAGCAGGCACTGTCGATGGCTTCAAATAATGCGAATAGACGAGAGCCGATTCCTCTCGGAACTCCTGCGAATCAAATATCGCAGAGGGTCGATAAAAACACCCCGAGGGGTGAAGTTGCCTCCGATAGGGCTGGGGGGAGCAGATTCGGTCCCATTAACGAAAACGGTCCCTTCAAGAATGAACTTTTATGGTTCATGAGGAAAGTGAGCGCCCGCATGGACCAAATCCTCGGCGCACCACCGGTGCTGAAAGGACCAAACTCAAAGAAATATACTCAGTTTCTATACAAACTAAGCGCAACACCAGAACTAATCCCCGATGCGGCTTAAAATGCCTCACGTGCCAAAGTACGATGGAAGTTTAGACCCTCAGGAGCATATTACCACCTATACCATCGTGGTGAAGAGAAATGATTTAGCTCCTCAAGAAATTGAATCCATTTTACTGAAGAAATTCGGTGAGGCTCTCACGAGGGGAACCTTGACATGGTATTCATTATTACTCGAGCATTCCATAGACTCCTTTGAGATGCTCGCGGATTCTTTCATCAAGGCTCATGTCATGGCCAGAAAGGCACAGGCCCGAAAGGTCGACATATTTAGTATTGTACTAGGAGAATCCGTTTTGTTACGAGAGGTTGTTACCCGATTCCAGAAGGAGAGAATGTTGCTCCCAGGTGTCCCAGATGAATGGGCTGTTGAAGCATTCACCAATGGACTGAATCCGAGAAGTTCAGATGCTTCTCAAAAACTGAAGGAAAGCCTGCTTTAGTTTCAAGCAATGACTTGGGCGGATGTCCACAACCGGTACGAATAAAAGCAAAGGATCGAGGATGATCAGGTTAGCTTTCCATCATCGACCAAAGGACGGGAGAAGAATAGAGAAAAATCAAAAGACGATTTCGACACGGACAGACAACCTTCGACGGGGCAATTTTTGCCCTACGAATGAACCGAAGGTCGTGCCAGAGGCTTTAAGACAGTAGACAGGTTCTCCATCAACAGAAGGACTGATCGCAATCGAAATAATAGATCACTGCAGGATAGAGAAGCGTCAGGGTCACAAGATCCTTCCTACCCCAAGCTATCAGAATAAAATTTCAATGTCAGTGTAGTAGAGTTGGTGTCAGACATGAGAAACATCAAAGAAGCACAGTTCACGAAACCAATGAGATCTGATCCCAGCCAGAGGGATCCCAACTTGTGGTGCAAAAATCACGGGACGAATGGCCACCGGACTGGGGACTGTCGGCATCTCCGTGAAGAATGGTTATCTCGAAGAATTGTTTAGTGACCGAGCTAAGAACAATTATGGTCGTAACAGGGACAACGTGAAACCCTCGAAAGCAGGAGAAGATCCCCTCACCAAACGATCAACATGATCTTCGGAGGGAATGAAATCAACAGAGTCACCTTCTCGGCAGCAAAAAAGATGAAAGTATCAATAACCCATAGCAACAGGCTCCGGGAAGTGGTCGAAGATGGTTTCACTTTCACAAAGGAGGACGTAGACGGATTGCTACTACCACACAACGACACACTGGTAATTTCTTTAAATATGCTAGATTTTAAAATTAACGTGTTCTAGTGGATCTAGGAAATTCAGTTAATATCCTACAATGGAGAGTATTGGAGCAAGCTAAACTCACCGGAGGCATTATTCCGGCAACAAAACTCCTCGCCAGATTTAACCTCGTGAGCGTGACAACCCGAGGAGAGATTTTGCTTCCCACAAACATCGAAGGGGTAATGAAAACAACTCTTTTCGAAGTGGTGGGTGGTGATATGGGATATAACACTATTCTGGGAAGATCATGGTTGCACGAGATGAAAGCTCTACCATCAACATATCATCAATTGCTGAAGTTTCCAACGCCCAAGGGGGTTAAATAGATAAGGGGTGACCAACCGGCAGCAAGGGATATGAACAGAATTTCGGTCTCCAGTAGTAAAGGAAATGGACACGCGACATAGAAACTATAGGAACCGGCGACTGCTGCCGAACTAGATGAAGTTAGCGTGGGAGCAGAAAAGTCGGAATATTATTAGGTGTCGAGGTATTTCCAGGTTTCAAAAGAGACGGATGCAACGAAATCCACAACGGAAGAGCTTGAGCAAGTTGCATTGTTCGAAGAATTACTAGAAAGGAAATTCCACTTGGGGATAGGACTATACCCTGAACTCAGGTCTAGCTTTATTGAATTTCTTAAATGTAATGTCGATTATTTTGCATGGTCGCATGCAGATATGATAGGTATCCCGACGGAGGCATCCGTACACAACTTAAGTATGGACCCCAACATACCTCCGGTAAGACAAAAGAAACGCCATATTGCAGAAGTCAGGAATAAATTCATCAAAGAGGAGGTAACTTTCATATTTAACATCGGGTCGATCCAAGTGGTAAAGTATCCCGACTGGCTAATGTAATTGTAGTTCCTAAGAAGAACAACAAATTTCGCATGTGTGTAGATTATAAGGACTTGAATAAGGCATTCCCGAAAGACTCATTCCCACTGCCAAACATCGATCAAATGATCGATGCAACGGCCAGGCATGAGTTAATGAGTTTCCTATAATGCTATAATGTGATGCCCTTCGGGTTAAAGAATGCTAGAGCCACTTATCGGCAGATCGTGAACAAGATGTTTGAAAAACAAATAGGAAAACTAAGCAGTTTATATATACAATGTGATCGTTAAGTATTTGAATGTAGGTGATCATCTTAAGTCATCTGGAAGAAACTTTTGATATCCTAAGGAAGCATAACATGAAGCTTAACCCCGAAAAAAATGCTTTCGGGGTTAGCTCCGGCAAGTTCTTGGGATTTTTGGTATGGCAAAGGGAGATTGAGGTAAACCCTAACAAGATCAAATCCATTGAATATATCGCAAACCAACTGGTAAACATTAAAAAAGTTCAAAGACTCACGGGGAGATTGGCAACCTTGAGCAGATTCATTTCCCGGTCATCAGAAAAATGTCACCGTTTCTTCACACTGCTCAAAAAGAAAAACAACTTCGAATGGACCCCGGAGTGCCAGCAGGCTTTGAGAGATTTAAAAAAAATACTTGTCAAGCCCTCCGATACTTTCTAAACCAAAGGAAGGTGAAGCACTATTAATCTAACTCGCGGTCTTGGAAGTCGCGGTAAGTGCTATTTTAGTTCGTGAAGATGAAGGAACGCAGTATCCCATTTATTATGTTAGTAAAATTTTAACAGGACTTAGCTCTCGTAGTCGTCGCTCAAAAGTTGAGGCCCTACTTCCAATGTCACTCGACAGCCATGGTGGCCACTTTCCCTTTGCGAAACATCCTTCACAAACCCGAACTATCAGGTAGATTGGCCAAATGGGTTGTCCAAATGAGTGAGTTCGATATAGAATATAAATCAAGGACTGCAATTAAGTCACAAGTCCTGGCTGACTTTGTGGCCGATTTCAGTCCAGGATTGCTGCCTTTGGCAACCAAAGAAGCAGTAATGGTGTCGGAATTGACATCGGGGGTTTGGACCTTGTTTATAGATGGAGCTTCCAACGTAAAAGGATCCGGTCTTGGTATAGTATTAACCACGCCTTCGGGGGAAACCCTCAGGCTAGCCATCAAAAAAGTTCTTTTAACTAATAATGAAGCAAAGTATGAAGCTTTGATTGCAGGGCTCGGATTGGCCTGGGGACTTGATTGTGAGGTCATCGAAATCAAATGCGACTTATAGCTGGTGGTAAATCAGGTCTACAGGATCTTCGAAACCAAAGAGGAGTGCATGCAACAATACGTGGTGAAGGTCCAGACTCTGTTGGCGCGATTCCGAGAATGGTCGATTACTCATATCCTGAGGGAATGTAATGTAGAAGCAGACGCATTGGCTAACCTCGGATCATCGATGTAAATAAAGGGATCAAAATCCGGGATGGAAGTACAACTGATGAACTCAGTCCTGGATACAGATGGTTACTATGAGGTAAATGCAACTAATTTGCTATGGGACTGGAGGAATGAAATCATCGATTATCTCGAGCACGGGAAGCTACCCGAAGACCTAAAGCATCTCGGGCGCTGCGCGCCGAAGCAGCTCGATATAGTTTTAAGAGAGGCCAATTGTATAGAAAATCTTTTCAAGGACCGCTGGCCCGATGCTTAGGGGCATCCGAAGCTGACTATGTTATGCGAGATGTCCACAAAGGGATACGCGGCAACCATTCGGGCACAAGTTCCTTAGTACTAAAGTTTGTAAGGGCGGGATATTATTGGCCCCGCATGGAACAAGATGCCAAAGACTTTGTACGAAAATGTGATAAGTGGTAACGCTACGCACCACTGGTGCATCAACTGGCAGAACCATTACATTCGGTTCAATCCCCGTGGCCGTTCATGAAGTGGGGGATGGACATCGTTGGACCACTGCCACTGGCTCCCGGAAAGGTAAGATTTCTTTTAATTTTGACTAACTATTTTTCTAAGAGGGTGGAAGCAGGTCCTTATCATAAGATAGGCGAGTGCGAAGAGGTGGATTTCTTATGGAAAAATATAATTTGCAGATTCAGAATACCAAAAGAGATAGCGTACGATAATGGGCCACAATTTATTGGTTCAAAAGTCAGAAAGTTCCTCGAAGATTTAAAATTAAAGAGGATCACATCTTCACCCTATCATCCAAGAACAAATGGTCAAGCAGAGTCAACGAACAAAGTGATTATACAAAATTTCAAGAAAAGGTTGGAAGCGGCTAAAGGTAATTAGCCCGAGGAATTACCCGGAGTTTTATGGGCATGCTGGACAATGGCCAAATCGAGCACAGGAGAAACTTTCTTTTCCCTTGTATACGGTACAGAATCTTTAATCCCGATGGAAGTAGGGGAACCCATCCTTGAGATAATTTACATCATATGAAGAATGGAACAACGAAGCAATGTTAGTAAACTTGGAGCTACTCGATGAGCGCAGGGACTTAGCGCATGTAAGAATGGCAGCCCAAAAGTAGATAATGGAGCGGTATTATAATCAAAGAGCCAACCTCTGTTATTTCAAAGTAGGAGACATGGTCCTAAGGAAAGCAACTCAAAACACTCGGGAGCACAACGCAGGTAAACTAGGTCCAACATGGAAAGGCCCCTACCGGGTTTCGGCTGTCACCGGGAAAGGTTCGTATGGATTGGAGAATCAAAATGGAGAAACATTGCCCTGCAATTGGAACGTGGCACACCTCAAAGGATATTATTGCTGATGAACATCACCTGAACTGAAAGTATGTGCTGCACTCTTTTTCCCTTCGTTCAGTTTTTGTCTCAATTGGGATTTTTTAGCAAGGTTTTTAACGAGGCAGCAACAGAAAGCATACTACGAAGACAACAATAATAATACCTTTAATAGCAAGGCACACAAGCAAATGTCCACTCTGGGATGGTTAGATAATCTTTTGCTCTATAGCAAATTTTCACCGGAAAGTTAAGTTTGCTATTGAGCAAAGGTTACCCGACCGTTCACGTGCAGAAACCACTAAAGGGTTTTAAATAGTCCTTCGCTCTATAGCATAAATTCCTGAGGGAAAGTAAATTACGTTACCGAGTTAAGCATTATCTAGCAATTCATTAGTGGAATCTTCAGAGATACAAGACTTCCAGTGTTCCAATTCGTATTTTTTCGCATTCGAACACTAGGAGGAATGATATGAGGATAAGGCAATAATGACTGCCACGTCGACCGTAGAACGAAAACCAGAAACTTAGTTGTATCATCGGGATCGGGGACTGCACGGTCAGCCCCGTAGAAACAAGTTGTACAAATTATCCATAAGTAATGGCAATTTCTTTCAGCATAGCAAATGCTTATGCACTTTTATTTTTGAAAATAGAAGGAATAAAATGAAATCCTTTTGTTTTTATCTTGTTTCTTGCTCGAACGACGAATTAACTTTGTCGTTTGAAAGTTAAACAAGTACTTCAAATTCTAGTGTCGTAATGAACAGTAGATGTCCTCTTCAAGAGCACCGTAAACATAAGAGGGCCCTCTCTTACAAAACCCATCACGTTAAAGGGTTGGTTTCGGAAGAATTTATGCCCAGAATCAAAATTCCTTCAGGGAAAAATACACCTGAAGCCTTGCAAAAAAAGATGCAAAAAGAAAACTTGTGGCGAAAAGAATACACCCAAGGTCTAGCATAATCAGATGCAAACAGAAAAACTTGCACAAAACTCTTAAGCAAAAAAAAGATAATGCAAAGAACTTGCATAAATAATCAAACGAAAGAAAGACTCAAACAATACTTGAGCAAAAAAAACATATTTATTTACACTCACACGCCAAAAACACATAGATACAAGAATTGGAAAAGGAAAAGAAAAGCTAAATTGCAGCATCTCCAGAACCAGGAGGAAGAGAAGTGTTCGCGCCCCCGGGAAAAGTAGATCTATCCGCCGATGGCACAACATTTTGGTCTTCACCAGTTTGGCCTTCACCATCATCATGCTTCGATTCTTCTTCAGTTTTGAGAACTCAGAACCGGAACCAGAAGGACCAAGAGCATCAGGCCCCGCCTAGAGACCATCTTTAGCAGCCAACTCAAGCTTACGGGCCTTAGTAATTTCAACATCAAAGTCAATGATACCAGCTTTTGACTCCTCCAAGGTTTGTCTCCCCATGATGTACATAGCATAAGTTCTTTTCAACAATGAGAGAAGCCTATCGGTGCTTGAGTTCTTCTTTGAGTCGGGTTACCTCAGCATAAAGGCTTTCCCGGGCGGATCAAACAAATTTGAGGCTAACATCGAGGTCGCGGACAGTAGAGTGGAAAATTCTATTATGCTCAATGGTCCCCTTATTCTTCTCCTCCAACTGGGCATATTTCACCCCCACAGCAGCAAACTCTTCAGCTTTGGAACTTAAGGCTGCCTCCAAATTATTTAGTCTCTCAGCAGAGGCAGCCTCACGATCGGATGCTACAAGAACGGCATTATGGACTTCAATCCATTTAGCTTTAGCTTCTTCAAATTCAACCCTCAACGGGGAGATCTCTTGGCTAAGGGTTTCTACCTCTTGCTCGCTTTGCTGTTCCAAGAGGCGAGCGGCACTTTGCTCCTGCTCTTCCAAAAGCTGATCCTTTGAGGAAGTAATTTCTTCCTTCTCACGAATCAACCTCTAAAGGCCCTCGAAAGCAAGAAAGTTAGCCTACAAAGCAAGAAAGGCAAGATTCAGGATATATTTAGGCAAAAATAGAAGAAACAACAAAGGAAGTAAAGAATATACCGATGCAGCATTGTGCATGCCGTTGTTCAACAAGCACTCTCCCTAGAGAGCCTGAATCTTTTCCCAATCCTTCTTTAAAGACAAAGGCTTCAAATAATTAGCAAGATCCGCCGGCCGAGATATCCGGTGGAGACCGACAGAGTGATATTCCTCCACCCATGTGGATCTTCAGAGGGGCCAGAATAATTTTTCCCCAAATTCCCATGAACTTGGGAGTGGTGAAGAGAAACATTTCCTTCATGATCAAGTGCAGCCGGTGGAGATGGTGTAGCAGTTGCTGGTAGGAAAGCTAGGGAAGATGGAGATTAAGTTGACGGCGGTGAATGAGAAGCAGCTACAATAAATGCAGTGTTGGTTGTTGGATGCTTGCCAACCAAAGACGGTAGGGACTCGGTACTCAGCTCCGCAGTACCAGGCACAACAATTGGGGCTCGAAAATGGGAGTTGGCATTTTCTACTAAATCAAACTCCCCCAAAGTGCCGAGACATCGTCCTCGGTTGGTGAAACTAACTCAACAGATTGAGTATTCTTGTGAGTTAATGATGATTGTGGCCTTATGTGTAGAGAAGCTCCATCATCACTAGCTTTTCCATCATCGTTGATCATCACGGTGTCTATGACTGGCTTTGGAGGAGAGCTAGTGATCAAAACTTCTGAAGATGACTCGGGTGAAAGAGTCTTCACCCTCTTATTCTTTTCCCAATCCACGGAAGAACACCTTCTTTTGGTTGCGTGTTCTCTATCCGGAGACTCCATAGTGAAATACTTGTACCCGAAGAAGGCCCGGAGACACCTGTTCGAGTGAGTATTACTTCAGCAGAATCAGCCCAAACATCCTCCTTGGGAATATGAACTGAACCCGGGGGTAGACCTGATTTCAAGGAAAAGATAGAAGGGATCAATCAATTTCCTCACATAAAAAGCTGAAACAAGGTTAGTCTGAATTACCATGATTTTTGTCCTTCTACCCGTATTTGATGGATAGTTCTTTTCACATACGGGTATCAGGCGTAGTGGCGTCCAACATCTTTTGGTCCCACTGGACCAAGCCTTCAACCATAGGCAGAACCCATCAAGATGCTAAAACTAGTGTAGAATGAAGGATCAATACAGATATGGAAGAATCCCTAATCAACTAAATATTAAACAAAAAGCTTACGAGTGCGGTTCCACACCTCCAGAAAAGATGAAGACGTTGCCGGAATAATGTCATTGGTAGCAACTGCAACAAACCGCTCTATCCACCCACGGTCGCTATCATCATCCATACTAGATAACAGGGCATGATGGCTAAGTATGCTGAAATTTATCATTCCCCCACGGAAGATTTTAGGGGAATAGAGATTCATCACATGAGCTAAATATAGATCCTCTCCCGTTTTCTGGAACAGACACCAAAGACAAGCAATCGTCCTCCATACATAAGGACTTACTTATGCCAAACACACTTGATAACGGAGGCAGTCCACAATGACGGAGTCAAGCTCTCCACTTAAGAAACATGCACCCAAAGTAAAAGGATACGTGTAAAAGTATGTAAATCCCTTCTTGAGAAGGGTCACTCGCTCCATTAGAATGGGAGAAATAATGTCCAGATCATGGCAACGGCAATCTTCCTTCACAACAGGAATACTGGAAGGACGAATGGAAGAAGGGTATTTGCCAACAGCCCACGTGTGAGGGAGAGACGAAGGGAGTTTCTCTTCAAAGTCATTTGCTGTAACAACACTTCTAGGAATAATAGAATCCACAGTTGGAGGATAAGCATCATCAACTTTGCTCTTACCCTTTGAAGAGCTAACATTCTTTGAAGAAGAATCCATTGGGATGAAAGAAAAGCTTTTTCGTATTAAAGGGAGTTTCAGAAAAGATTAATTAACAGCAAGGAAGATTTCAGAAAGTTTTGGAAAATTATGGAGTATAAGGGGAGAAAATTGATGCGTATAAGTAAAAGTTTTGGCGACTAAATTCATGGACGTGATTACCTCGATAACCGGCAAAAGCTATGTTGAATCGTAAGATGACGCGTGTTCGAGGTATTAAATACGGAGAGACGTGCATCTAATCAACCGTCATAAGCCTTCAAAAAGAATCATAGCAATTCCCGCCAAAAGAATGTTTCTACCAATTTTCCGCTGACACAAGTTATGTCACCGGAAAGCAGGGAGACTATCTGTATAGGGTAAAAAAAACTATGCCAAGTGGCCTTCCAAAAAAGGGACACGTGGAACCTAAGATGAGGGGATGGCCAAGACCGAAGGCAACTGTTCCGTCCGTCACCGGGAAAAATGACACTCATAAGGAAGTAATAAATACTATCCGCCCGGTAATATTTAATAGGGAATATTCTATGGCATTAAATACGATTACCCGTTACAAGAAATTTGGTATTTATGTTCACCATTACATCTTCATCAATGACCCTCATAATTGACATTAAAGAGGGGTACCATCCTAGGACCTCCTTCCCTAGACGTAGCTATAAATAGTGAACTCACTGTGATGACCCAAAATGTCATCTTTAAATTTAATAATTAATTTTGTATTCTAAGACCTTGAAAAGCACTATATATTATTCCTCGACTTGCGTGCGCAGTCCGTAAAACTTTTCGGAAAGTTATCATGTGAAAAATGGATTAAAATGTGAATTAGAGGTTTAAAACTCAACTAAGTTGACTTTGGTCAACATTTTAAACAAACGGACTCGGATCAGTGTTTTGATAGTTTTGGTAGGTCCGTACCGTGATTTGGGACTTAGGCGTATGCCCGAAATCAAATTCCGAGGTCCCTAGCCCGAGATATGAAATTTTGATGAAAAATTAAAAGTTTAAGTTCAAATAGTGACCGGATGTCAAATTATGTGCAAACGGCCCCGGAATAGAATTTTGATGATTCCAACAGCTCCGTATTGTGATTTTGGACTTAGGAGTGTGATCGGAATTTTATTTAGAAGTCCGTAGTGGAATTAGGCTTGAAATGCCGAAAGTTGAATTTTTGGGAAGTTTGACCGAGAGGTTGACTTTTAGATATCGGGGTCAAAATCCGATTCTGAAACTTTTTATAGCTTCGTTATGTCATTTATGACTTGTGTGCAAAATTTGAAGTTATTCCGAATTGATTTGATGTGTTTCGATACAAGATATAGAATTTAAAAGTTCAAAGTTCATAGATTTCGATTTGAGGTGCGATTCATCGTTTTGATGTTGTTTGATGTAGTTTGAAGCCTCGACTAAGTTTGTATGGTATTTTGGGACATGTTGGAATAATTGGTTAAGGTCCCGAGGGTCTCGGGTGGATTTCGGGAGGTAAACGGAATGGATTTCGGACAAAAAGTGCTTCTGTTGCAGAAATTTCGTGCGTGGAGCCAATTGTGGAAGCTTATATCTCACAATTCATAAGGAATAAGAAAATGTGCAAAACATGAAAGTTGTAGTCGTTTGAATATAGGTTCTAGAAAGTTAAACTATGCATTAATTGGACATTTGTACAGAAAGTTATGATGGATTGAATGAAGGCTGGTAGAGCAGTTTTGCCAGAAATTTCGCCAGAAATTCTGATGCATGCAGCCGACTTTGGGAGCTTATATCTCGCAATGAAGAAGGAATTACAACAATTGCAAAACATGAAATCTGTAGTCCGTAGATTCTAATTTCCAGAAAGTTAAACCATTTATCATTTGGACATTTGTACATAAAGTTATGATCAATTGAAGTAAGACTGCTAGAGTTATTTCTGGTGGACTTTTAGTGACGAAAAATGGACTTTTAGTGATGGATTGGCAGAAACTTAAAGACCAAAAATGGTCATTTCATTCATTTCGTTTTGGATTTTTGGAGCACGGTTCTTGGGCGATTTTTAGGCATTTTCACGGAAAAATATTGGGGTAAGTGTTCCTTATCCTATATTGATTATATTTCATGATTCCATACTCATTTACATCATGAATCCGTAAATTTATGGAAGAAAAATTAAGATTTTTGCAAAAATCTTCCAAAAATAAAAATTTAAGATTTGGAGGTCGAGTTTTTATCGGATTTTGGTAAAATTTATATGGGTGGACTCGTAATTGAATGAGTTGTCGGATTTTATAAGTTTCGCTGGATTCCGAGATGTGGGCCCCACAGGCAAATTTTGAGCTAATTTTGTGAGCTAATTTTGGATTTTAATGAAAATATAATATTTTCTTATGAAATTAATTACTATAATTTTTGTTGACTGTATCGAATTAATTATGACTAGATACGAGTCGATCGGAGTCGGAAAATCAAGGAAAAAGCATAATACTTGGTTAAATTGGAGCAAGTCGAGGTAAGTGACTTGTCTAACTTTGTGTGGGAAAAATTTCCCCTAGGATTGGTATTGATGTGATTATTGAAATATGTTGAAAGTCGTGTGCACGAGGTGACGAGTGTGTACACGGCTAAATTGCGAAAGATTATATTTTAAAATTGTGTAGATCACTGTTGCGCATTTATTAAATTATTTTATCTTGTTATATTCTTCATCATTGATCTGAGATATATACTTCAAATTTGTTTGATCTTTTTCTTACTAATTGTTTTACCTGTTTAGTTGAAACTTGGTTTCTTTTATTCTGTGCATTATTTGAAGGTTGATTTTCTTTAAATTAAATATTATTAATATGAAGTATTTGACATTTTTAAACTTGATATTGAAGCAACGTAGTAAAGATTTTGAAATATTATTTTCCTAAATTATTTACTCCTGAATATTTTTATACTCATTGTGAGGGAGCCGTGAGCTCTTTATTGTGGAAGAATATTATTGATGAATTATTTTGACATGAGCTGTGAGCTCTTTATTGTGGAAAACTATTATTGATTGAATTATTTTGGCAAGTTAAATTATTTGAGCACTTGAGGTGCAAATTGTGATATATTGTGATATTGATACGCATGTGGTGGTATAAGGTTTGGGTGTTGAAAGGCATGCAGTGAGATAAGGGTGGCTTGATACGCATGGCTAGTAGGGGAACTACTAGAAGTCATGCGGTGTGATAAGGGTGGCTAAAACGCGGGATGCTATTTCGGAAAAAATATTTTCTTTAAATAAATTGTGAAGGCTCCCGCGGTGATATAAGAAAATGAGATATTGTGAATTTATTTATGATTTGGGACTACGAGGCGGTACCTCGGGAGTGCCCTTGTTGATATTGATTTATGGCCATAGTTGCTTTCGATTAATTGTTGTGATTTTCATAAAGTTGAAGGAAATTCTGTTTTGATTCCACGAGATATTATTTGTAATTATTTGATGTCATTAAATGTGACATACTATTTGATTCATTTCCAATGTCATTTTATTTTACTACATTGATAAACATTTTACCATGTCATTATTATATTCCAGTAGGGCCTCACCTGACCTCGTCACTACTCTACCGAGGTTAGGCTTGGCACTTACTGGGTATCGCTGTGGTGTACTCATACTATGCTTCTGCACATCTTTTTATGCAGATCCAGGTACATTTTACCAGCTTAGACGTCAGTGAGTTACATGCGCACGGAGACTTCGAGGTATATCTGCCAGCATCCGCAGACTCCGGAGTCCCCTTCTATCATTTTATGTTGCTTCCTTATATTTTATTTAGACCTTGACATATAGAGACATAAAGAATAAATTCTTAGAAGCTTATGACTTATTTCTACCGGATTTTGGGAGTTAAAATTGTTTGAATTGTAGTTTATTTATTTAAGATATTTATTATTATTCCGCATTGATAGGCTTACCTGGTCTTAGAGACTAGGTGTCATCACGACATCCTACGGAGGGAATTTGGGGTCGTGACACTCAGCTATCATTGTAAGGGTCACGAATTTTCTGGCAAACTTACGCTATACTCTATCCAAAGCTTAATACAATTTTATCTTCTTGCTTTTTAATTTCATTGTTGTTGTGCCGGAACCAATGTTTCTGCTATTTCGTCTCTTTTTCAAGGCTAAGTGGCACACTCCTTTTCTACTCCCAAAAGATATATATTATAGATTGTTGTGGGTTAAAGAGTTTTTCTAATTAAAGTAATAATTTTGAAGTAGAGATTATTTTATTATTTAGAGTCGCCACTTAAAATTTGATTTTTGGGTATTCCAAGTCACCTTTTATTTGAATACATATTCAAAAGAAGATTTTACTCTTTTATTATTGATATGCAAAAAACAAAGTCTGGGTAAGGAATTCTATTGACCGGGGAGAAGGTGTAAGGCATTCCCCGAGTCCCGTGATTCTAGCGCGGTCGCTTTATTGACTACAACTTGGCTTGAGTTAATTTTGGACAAACTGTGATTTATTGGCTTTCATGTTTTATCTATCCGCTTTTATTGCTTGATTATTTGTAATTATGGAATTATCCTGAAACGAGGCACACGTACGTGTACTCGTTTTGTGTGGCGCATCAAGAATCATGTCACGTGTACGTGTACACAATTAATAACACTTTATTAATATTAAGATTGTTTCACCCAAAATTGTGCAAACGCATACATTGGTTTTAATTTTGAAAATCATAATTATGTCACGCGAACATGTACATAATCACGATAATTGATTTATTACTTCGCGCCTAAATCATACTAGCGACATTTAATTTATGAGTTATTTTCCTAAACTAGTTTGAGATTAATGTATGGCCAAAGATTATGGAAATTACTTTGTGGATGATATAGTATGATTTGGCCATTATTAACATTAAGAGAGTCATTTATACTATGTAATTTTCATATGCACATTAAAACTAAAAGTTTCGCTGCTAGTCTAACAAATAAGACACTAATTTTGATAACTATGTAAGGCCCGTGAATAAATCATGTTATGATACTAACAGAATATATCTAAACATTTAACAAACACATAATCTTATTACTTTGAATTTTGATTACAAAAGAAGAAAAAAATGTACTAAATTTCCATGACTTCAATAAAAGCGAAACAAACCAAATCAGTTAGAGAACAAAGCAATGGAATCGATGTCAAAGCTGGTCATAAAACAATCACAAAATGAGAATAGAGCATGAAACTAATATAAGAACAGTAGATAAAAATAATGGACCTTTTGATAAAATTATCTCCAAAGCAAACTGTATAGCAACAAAGAAAAGCTCTAACACAGAACCGATGACCATTGAATCATCACAGAACCATGACCGAGACTCCAACGACGGCGGTAAACTCGACGGACGGAACTCTAGTGCAACTTCATTGTAGCGGCATTTTTGGTGTCCTTTTGAGGGGGCTATTACCTTAGTTATGAGCTGGTGGTTTGCTGGTTTTAAGAGCTGGTTTAGTTAATTTTTTAGCTGGGTTTCATGGAGGAACAAAGATAGTTTCAAAGCTATTCTAGAGGTGCTTTAATTAATGGAGGCTTTATGGGACTGTTTTATTTTTTTAGCTATTTGGTAGTTGTTTTTCAGCAGTGTTTGGGCTACGTTTTTGGCTAGAATTTTCTGTTTTTGGGGTGTTCAAGCAACTCTAAAAGATGTTCTCTAAGTGATGGAATCCAAGTGTTTTTATACAAGTGAGAGTCGGAGTGTGAGTTATTAAAGAGGAAGAGTGGGAGTGTGACTTGTTAAAGAGGAAGAGTGATGAGTGTGTTATGTGAGGGAATAATTATGTTTGTGGTAAGATATGTGCTAAGTGACTCGAGGGAGTTGGGGAAAAAGGGGTAAAATGAGTGGTAGAAGTGGGAAGTGAGGTATTGGTGAGATGGGTGAGATATAATTTTTTTAAGTAATTACTATAAAAGGTAAAATAAGAGCTAAAATATGTAGATTAAACTTAAAATATATTTACATACTAAAAAGTTGTGGAAAATTCAAGTATGGTCAAAAATTAGGTGCT
Source organism: Nicotiana tomentosiformis (assembly GCF_000390325.3). NCBI lineage: Eukaryota > Viridiplantae > Streptophyta > Magnoliopsida > Solanales > Solanaceae > Nicotiana > Nicotiana tomentosiformis. The sequence goes on along the minus strand of NC_090812.1, from coordinate 144,905,838 downwards.
CACTAAGTATTGCATTTTTTTTCAATTATCTTATTATTTTAGGATCAAATTAATTCATTTGTCTAAAAACCACTTATAAATTCAGTACCGTTTTACGGGTAAACAAATATCACTTAAGAAGCTAAAAAATGTGGGAGAATTTAATTGAATTGGCCCCATGCAAGAAAGCAAATCATCCACTATAAATAACTACATAATCAGAAGCAAATGTAGAAGTGTTTTATTAGTTTTCGAGTAGATATTTGTCCTTGTATCGTCTCTCCTCTTTTCATCCAAAAAGACGATGGATTTGAGCAAAGGCTTGCCGGTGGGAGTTCATGAAATCTCTCGTCGCCCTGCAAATTATCATCCAAGCATTTGGGGAGACTATTTCCTTGATTGTGTTTCTGATTCCACGGTAATTTCTGTAATTGTTTTTATATAAAATGCCATATAAACTTGCTACAGACGGTTACTTATTGTTGTAAATCAGCTTAGCTCGATAGTTAAAATATTTATGCACCACTCACGTAAGTAAAACTAGATGTGAAAATATAACGAAAATATTACAAATAATAAATTAGAGTCATGTAAACGGAAGCTTGGTCAGAATAATATTTAGAAGGACTTTACACAAATATTCGATTGGATTCTGTATACTTTTTCTAATCATTATAGATATATTACACATGCACTAATTATACAAAGTTATACACATTATAAATGGAGTATACATATATTATACATATGCATGTTATTTTTAATTTCGTTGTGGGAGCAGCTATTTGTGTTAATTTTTTTATTTTTGAGTGGATCGTCGCTACCTATGCTTATATCATTGATAAATCAATGAAAATTTTATCCTTACTCTTTCTATTTACCATTTGCGCCATGACTAAATTCTTCTTCTATTATTTCTTCATTTTATTCTGTTACTGATGAATCCGCCCTCTTCAACATGTTTCCTTCCAGATTATTAATCCTCTGGAACAGAAACAAGTTCAAGACTTGAGAGAAGAAGTGAGGAAGATGTTAATGGAAGTCCATGACACGTCTTCAGAAAAGCTCGAGTTGATTGATAAAATCCAACGCTTAGGAGTATCGTATCATTTTGAAGAGGAAATTGAGGCATCGCTACAAAGGATGTACGAAGCCTACCGTGAATGCAACAACATATATGGGGATGACCTTTATCTTGTTGCTCTTGGTTTTCGTTTACTAAGACAACAAGGCCATTTTGTATCTTGTGGTAAGTGACTAATAGCATGTTCAAGTTAATTACAAAAATCAGCTTAGTGTTTTTTCTTAAATGTATTTTTTTTTAAAATAATTTTTTGGTGAGAAGTAGTTTATGTTTGGCTAATTAATTCGAAAAGTGCTTCTGAGCATCAATTAGTATTTGACCAAGTTTTAAAAACTGCTTCTAAGTGTATTTTTCTCAAACGTGTTTTCCAAAAAAACACTATTGGAGGGAAGCTACTTTTTTCTGCTTCTCTTCAACAACACTTTTTTCCTTCCAAAAGCTAGGACAAACACCTCAATTTTTGGAAAGAAGCACTTTTGACAAAAAAAAAAAAAAAAAAAAAGACTTTTGGCCCAAAAACATATTGGCCAAACAGGCTATAACCATGTTCTCAACTTCATCATTTAGAATTAGTTAAATTGAAATTATTGAATTATAAGTAATGAATTGTAGTCTTCGTATATAGAGTTCATTACTTAGATGATCACTGAACTATCGAAAATTATGGATTAAAGTCACTTTTCTTTCATTTGTAACAAGAAAGTCACTTAATTATCCTTATTGCACTTTGATGATCACTCAATCGAATTTCTTAATATATTTTGGTAAAAAAAAACTAGTTTGACAGTCTACATGGACTTTTTATATTTTTTTCCACGTAAAATAATTATCATCCAAACAAAAATTAATCCAACCTGACCACGTAACTAAATAACTGCTCTTATTAAGTAACTGAAAGGTTCAATGTTTAATTAGAGAAACCATGAAAAGTTCATCTGCTTGAGAGAAGAAGATGATAGTTTTATAAAGTAGCAATGGGTACAAGGGTTTTTGGAAGAAAGATACATATGGAGTAAGGTTTATTTCATGTGGGTTTATTTTTAATGGATAAGGTTGGATTTATTTTTTGTTTGGGTGATAATTATTTATGTAGCTAAAAATATAAAAAGTCCATGTGGACTGTCATATCAACTTTTTTCACTAGAAATATTAAAAAATTTGTTTGATTGATTATTAGTGTGCAATATAAATAGTTGAGTACTTTCTTGTTACAATTAAAAAAAAAAAAAGTGACTTTGCCCCATGATTTTCCATAGATCAATAATCATGAGTAATGAGCTATTCATGTACATGTGTTTTGGCAATCTTCTTACGTTGAACCAGTTTTTAATGAATGTCTTAATGTCCATTATTCTTCACATGGTTTCATAGCTAAATTAATATATCTTTGACATAGGGCGGCTACACAATATTTAATCACCCATACTATATTACTCTACGGTCCAGATGTTCAACAATGAGCGTGCAAGGGGAGTAAAGTATCCGACCTCACTAAAAATATTAATTGTAGTCCGACTATATGTGTCCGAATATATCATATTATCTAAGTGTTTTTTTTACACGCCTCTTAAAAAATATTAATTAAGAAAGGGATTAGATTATTATACTCTTATTTATATCTTAAGATAAAATTTTATTATATTTAATATTTATTCTATTTATATATTATCTTCATCTTCAAAAACAATTATTACTAAGGGTAAAAATTAAAAAAAAAAATTAATCAATTTTGTCTTGAACTTCTAAAGTGACAAATAATTTGAAATAACTATTTTTAGTAATCATGACTATTAATATGAGACGGAAGGAGTAGCTAAGGTTCAATTTGGCCCAAAATTGGTTTTCTTAAGAGAAATGAGGGAAAGTGGTTTAGACTAAGGACCCATTTGGCCATAGATTTTATCAATTTTTTTTCAATTGTTTTTTGAAAAATACATGTTTGTTCATAAATTTTATCCATATTTTTAAAAAATTTCAAATCTCAAAACTCAAATTCCAAAACAACCTCAAGAGCTAGTTTTGGCCCAAAATATTACTATTATATTTTTTAAAAATTTTAAAAATTGCCTCAAACTTTTATATTTTATAAAAGAGCCCACTATTTATTATTTTGTAACAATGTTGTTTCATCTTCTCGGTCATCTGATAGTGTATTATGTAGTTCATTATAAAAATGATAATTTTGTACCAAATTTATTTATGTTCGTGACTATGGTTTGTGATAATGATAATGAATGTTATTGATGAAGGTAGTGTTGGCATTTGTGATAGTTTTTAGAACTTGTGGGTATAAGTCATGTTTCATGTTTTTTTTTTTTAAAAAGTGAAATATGTTTTGAAAACTGATGTCCAAACACATTTTCATCTTCAAACCAAACTTCACCAAAATCAGATTTTTCAAAACAAATTTGGGAATCTATGGCCAAACGCTTGTTAAGAAGTATGTCGGGAAATTATGTTTCCTTGTGAATTATTAATTAGAAATATTACTTCTCTATTTTAATGTATATGATTTTTTTTTTTCTTTTGAGTGTGTTCAGAAAAGAATAATTTATTTATAAATTTAGAATAATTTAACTTTAAACTTCTTGTTTTATTTTTATTGAGATAATGTGTAGTCACACCAATATTTATGGCTTGTTTTAGACCATAAGTTTTCAAAAGTCTTTCTTTTATTCTTAAACTTTATGCTTAGTCAAACAACATTACATAAATTGGGAGGAAGGAAGTATATATTTTTGTTTTTATGGATACTGTTATATACGTAAATAATAATTGCGATTTAGATTCTAAAAATTGTTGCAGCAGCTTATATAAACAGTTGCGACAGCCTTACTATAATATCCTCACATAAGCATTGCAATAAGTAATACCCTATTGCAACCATGAAGAATGAGACGGGTGTGGAACGATTCCAATAAAACTGTTGCAACGGATTTGTTTACCCGGAAAATCGGATATAGTTGAATTTATAAGTAGTTCTAAGGATATGCGGTATAGCTTGACATAAATCATACGTAGAAGTGGAAATGTTCAGATTCTTGGCTATAGAAAGGGGATATAAATTATTGAATTGGACCGGTGAATATGCTGAATAATACAAACTTAAGAGATTTATTCTTCAATAAATAGAACTAGTCTTCTTTTACAATGTGTGAACCTCTTTATGCTTACAAGGATTCCTCCTTTATAGTAGAGGGATCTTACTTTATTTATAATAAAAAATATATAGTGGAGGACTCATGATGAATTGTCTCTTCCTCGATTTCTGCCAAGATTCTCTCCCCTAGTGCGGTTTTAACGGCTCCTGTCTGCGAGCTCGATACTGGTTCGAGCTGGGTATTGGGTCGAGCCCTCGGCCTTGAGTTCGAGTTCGACATTCGGGGCAAGTGCCAATCGGTCTGTGCATCCCCGACAACTTTCTCTTTGCCTTGCGGTTCAATTTGGTCATCAGCTTGATAATGATACCGAGCCTATTCCTTGATCGATCTTGGAGCTCGAGGCTTGTTTGTACTATCCTCGGAACCCGTCTCGAGCTCTCACTTCGATCGCTTACCATTCGAACTCGATCAAACGTACGGAGTCTGAAATTTATTTCGACCGTACACAGATAGTCCCGTCATTTCTCAGGAAGAATGTGGTGAGAAGCGATATGATTTTCGACGGCCCGATCGGATAGTAGGCTGACGTTTTCACTGGGCTCGATCGTGACGTATGTGATAGTTGTCCCGTCGATTTAGTCTTTCAAGGTATTTAATGCACGTCTGACGGTGGTCGGCCACCGCTGATACTGAACTGCCACGGTATAAACTTATAAATAGCCCTTCCATTTATCATTTACCACTTTTACATCTGCAACCTCCCAAATTTTCTTACTTTTTCTGCCTCTGTTTCGCTGCTTGTAGAGCCACCTTCATCAACCTTTCATCTTCCTTTGCTTTTCTTTCTCTTACATCAATGGCAAAAACTTAAAAAACCATACCTCAGAAGGAGAAAGCTTCCTCTTCACGGTCGTCCGACGACAAGGCGCCGGTGGAGCTGCCTCCCCATGAGTATGTTCCTGGCCCGTGTACTCTGAAGATCAATTTTAAGGTTGAAAATCCTTCGTCGGTTCTGGGCTGGTGTGAGCATGTGTCGATGTACATATGCTTAATAACAGAGGGCCATCTCAAGGCTGTGAGGAATGACTGCAACTGGGGTCCCGAGGTTGTGTTGCAGATTCCCTCTCCCGAAGAGAGCGTCATCACTCATGTTGAGGGGTGTTTAAGTGTATATACTTACCCCTTCACGTTGGGTCCCATTGACCCAGTAATTATTGATTTTTGCAAAAGATATCAGGTCACTATCGGTCAAATCCATCCTTCTCTATGGCGCATAGTGACCTTGCCTCGCTTCTTCTCCAACAAGGCCGGGGGGGCTGGATATCACCCTAAATCACCTCATACGATTGTATAAGCCTCAAATCTTTCGAGGACTAATCAGGCTTCATCGTCGGGCATCGAAAGCTCTAATGTCGAGCATTGATGAAGACAAGGATCGGGGTTGGATGGGCCATTATATTCGGGTGAGGACCCGTGACCTCATTCCAGAAGCAAAGATGTTGTTCCCCGAGGAATGGAATTTCGACCGTAAGTGGATTCCATAAGGCATTGCTTTTTTGTATCTTTCTCTGATTCTATCTAATATCTTTCTCCGATATACAGTTGCCCCTTGGATGCCACAAGCGGTACCCAACCTCGAGGATTGGGTTTGCAAGTTAGCCTCGACTTCCTTTTATGCCGAACGAGCTTGGCGTGATTTGGCAAAAGGTAGATGGGAGGCCAAGAATCACGGTAAGGGTCACTTCTCGTGTTCTTCGAAATGTTTTTAGGCTTTATTCGTTACCGACTTCCTTTCATACAGATGTAACCAAGGATGTCGTTTTGAGGCCTTCGAGTGCTGAGGAAGGAACCAAGTCCCCGGTCCCGGAACCGGGGAAAGATATGAAATGAAAAGCTATCTCTCGATTAGAGGACCCCAAGCCCAAAACTCAAAGGGTGAGGAGGAAAGCAATCGCTCTTTCGACGGACTCGGTCCAGCAACTGAGAGAAGAAGAAGCCTCGGCTTTGGTGATCTGATCTGCGAAAGCTGTCGAGGTCGCTAGACCTTCTGAGCCATTGACAGTTATACCGGTCGGGGTCGATTTCGATACTCCGAGTCTCAATCAGAGCGTCCCGAGCGATTCACTCGGGACTATGATAGTGGGTGATTTTCCTTCTCTTTTGACCTTTTCTGAGGAGGCATTAAAGGAAGCTCGAGAATTGAAGACCCCCCGATATGGGCAGAGGCTCTAGTGTAGGGGGCCCTTTTCGGGATTGCTTTACTGGAGTCGATGATGCCTCCGACATTAGTGACGCTTCTCTTCTCCTAGAAGAGGCTCAACGTTTCATTTCTCGGGTATTGATTTTACTGTGCTTGGTTTCTTCGTTCTTTTCTAAACTTGACTTGTGTTTATTCCCTACTTGCAGGCCATTAGTAGGTTTTGAGTCGGCCCCAGCCAGTGTGAGGTTGAGCTTCGGAGCGTCTCGGGGGAGAGAGATGCTTTGCGGCTTCTTTGCAGCCAAAAGGACGAGGCTATAAAGGACCTCCAAGAAGATTTGGCTAAGGCTCGTGAAGATGAGGGCAAACTAGATAAGTAGGTGAGCCTCGTTCTGTTAGAATATGGGTTTGATCCAAATATGGAAGCTAACCCTTCGTTATCTCAGCTGCAGCAAAAGGCTGAAAATATCGGGTTGCTTCGGGAAGAAGTCGATCAAATCAAGGCCGAATATGATCGGTGGAAGGAGACTATCGACTGCCTGGCTGTAGAAAAAGAAACTATCTTGTCCAAATTATTATCGGCCAATGTTCAGTTTCGAAGCATCAAACAAAAGGGTTCGGCTCAGGCCAAGAGGATCGAGGATCTCGAAACACGGCTTGCTGAGGCCAAGGCGGAGGTTGAGTCATCGAAAGTCATGGTGGACAAGTCCATTGCCATGTATCGGGCCGATGCCGAGGCTGCTCAAATAGAGGCAAGAGAGGCAGCGGATACTGCCGACACTAGAGCACATTGGGTTTCCGAACTTGCTAAGTGTCAGTCTCGGAGGGAGAACCTCGAGGAGATACATGCTCGAGGTTTCGACCTTGCATAAGAGATAAAAAGGGCTAAAGAACGTGAAGCTAAAGCTGAGGCCTTGGCTTCTGATGGCGATGATGATGATGATGATGATGATAGCAAGAGCGGGGTCGAAGATGGGGGGAGCCCGGTGGAGAAGGGACCGCTCTCGATGATAACCCAGAAGCTTAGCCCTTAGCTTCTTCTATGTTGCATTTATTTACGTAAACCATCTTTGTATATCTTATACAAATATCTTTTTCTTTTACTGACTTGCTTTGTGAAGATTTCATTCATGCCTTGCGGATGTTTTCATGAGGATTAAGGTGATTTCATCGAATTCGACCTTCGTAGCTTTTATGGCCGAGTAAGTGTTCGCTCGAGCTCGAAATAAAAGTAGCCCACAGGCTTAGTGGTCGAGTGGGCGCTTGCCTGAATTTGAAAAATAAGATAGCCCTTAGGTTTTGATAATTGAATGAGTGATTGTTTCGAACTCGAAGTCAAAGTATATTAGCCCATAGGCTTTTTATGACCGAGTGAGTGATTGCTCGAACTCGAAGTAAGATAGCCCTTAGGCTTTAATAATTCAGTGAGTGATTGTTTCGAACTCGAACTCAAAGTATATTAGCCCGTAGGCTTTTTATGACCGAGTGAGCGATTGCTCGAACTCGAAGTTAGATATCCCTTAGGCTTTAATAATTGAGTGAGCGATTGTTTCTAAATCGAACTCAGGATATCTTAGCCCATAGGCATTTTATGACCGAGTGAGTGATTGCTCTAACTTGAAGTAAGATAGCCCTTAGGTTTTAATAATTGAGTGATTGTTTCGAATTCGAACTCAAGATATCTTAGCCCGTAGGCTTTTTATGACCGAGTGAGTGATTGCTCGAACTCGAAGTAAGATAGCCCTTAGGCTTTAATAATTGAGTGATTGTTTCGAACTCGAACTTAAGATATCTTAGCCCGTAGGCTTTTTATGACCGAGTGAGTGATTGCTCGAACTCGAAGTAAGATAACCCTTAGGCTTTAATAATTGAGTGAGTGATTGTTTCAGACTCGAACTCAGGATATCTTAGCCCGCAGGCCTTTTATGACCACTTGTATCAAAAATCCCTTTGATGGTGGTTGGCCTTTAAGCCTGTTTGAATCATAAAGCAATAAAATCTTTTCAACGTGTGAGATATATGAAAAAGAAGTTCTCCTTTAAAAGTCATTACACATGTGTTTGTATCTTGTGCCAGAGTTTGAGCAAAACTATGTGGGCATGGTTCGTTTTGACCATTTGGCCCTTACATTTTTCTCTATCAAGACCCTGTTTGTCATGAATTTGATATGGAGCGACTTTCTTGTGCCAAACTTGATTTATTCTCTTGGTAGCCCCCCAGTATTCAAGGTTGATTATGAAGGAGCCTCGGATACTATTGATTTGTCCCCGGGTAGTACATAGTTGTTGTCTCGTTAAAAACCTTGCCGTAAAAACCCACTTGAGATAAAACCCGAACTTAAGGGAAAAAGAGTACAACGCGTGCTTTGAAACTAGAGGTCTTGATTTTTTCATCTAATTCCTGCAATGAGTTAGTGTCGAATATACGTATATAGACGATAGAGGAGAAAATCATACCTTAATAGTAATATCGTTTGAGAAGCGATATGTTTCAATTGTTTGGTAATGGTTTTCCATCAATTGATCCAAGTTTATAAGACCCTTTCCCGACTATATCGAGGACTTGATAGGGTCCTTCCCAATTTGGGCCGAGCTTTCCTTCATTAGGATCTCGAGTGTTGATGGTGACCTTCCTTAGGAACAAGTCCCCGGCCTTGAAATGGCGAGGTTGATTCTTCTGTTATAGTTCTTTTCGATTCATTGTTTTTGTGCAGCCATTCAAATCAGTACCGCCTCTTGTTTTTCATCTAACAATTCAAGGCTACTATTTATTGCCTCGTAGTTCGATTCTTCCGCTGTATGTCGGAACCATGCGCTTGGTTCCCCGACTTTGACCGGGATTAGAGTTTCAGATCCATACACTATGGAAAATGGGGTAGCTCTTGTACTGGATTTAGATGTTGTCTGATATGCCCAAAGGACTTCGGGCAAAATTTCTCTCCACTTTCCTTTAGCTTCGTTCAATCTTTTCTTTATGTTTTGGATGATAACCTTGTTCGTTGATTAGGCCTGTCCGTTCCCGCTAGGATGATATGGTGTAGACAGTATTCTTTTTATTCTATGGTTTTCGAGGAATTTTGTCACTTTACCGCCGATAAACTATCTACCATTGTCAAATGTTATTTCTGCGGGTATCCCAAATCGACACACGATGCGGTCCAAGATGAAATCTATAACCTCTTTTTCTCTCAATTTTTCGAACGCCTATGCTTCAACCCATTTAGAGAAATAGTCAGTCATAAACAAAATGAATTTAGCTTTACCTGGGGCCGATGGTAGAGTGCCGACGATATCCATTCCCCATTTCATGAATGGCCATTGAGAAACGACCGAATGAAGATGCTCTCCGGGTTGATGGATCATCGGTGCAAATATTTGACATTTATCACATTTTCGAACGAACTCCTTAATGTACTTCTCCATGCTATCCCAACAGTACCCTGCTCTGATGATTTGCGAATTAATGGTTCGGCGCCGGAGTGGTTTTTACAAGTGCCTTCATGGACCTCTTGTAAATCATAATCGGTGTCTCCTGGTCCCAAGCATACCGCCAGTGATCCGTCGAACGTCCTTCTGTACAATGTTCCATCTTCAACGAACGTCAATGGAGCAGCTTTGGTTCGTAGAACCCTCGATTCTGTAGGGTTCGATGGGAGTTTTCCGTTCTTTAAATATTCAATATACTTATTCCTCCAATCCCAGGTTAAGCTCGTGGAATTTATTTCGGCATGTCCATCCTCGATTATAGATCTCGAGAGTTGAACGACAGTCCCCGAGTTGATCTTATCCTCCTCGACCGACGACCACAAATTTGCGAGTGTGTCAGCCTAACAGTTTTTTTCTCGAGGCACATGTTGTAGGGTCCATTCTTTGAAACGGTATAGATTTACCTATAATTTGTCCAAATACCTTTGCATCCTATCTTCTCGAACCTCGAAAGTTTTGTTTACTTGGTTCACCACTAGTAATAAATCACATTTGGCTTCAATGACATTTGTTCCCAGGCTTTTAGCTAGCTCGAGACCTGCAATCATGTCCTCATAATCGTCCTCATTGTTAGTTAATCTAGTGGTTTTGATGGATTGTCTAATAATGCCACTTGTTGGAGGTTTCAGTACTATGCAAGGCCCGGACCCCTTCACATTTGAAGCACTATCTGTGTAGAGGGTCCAAACCCTCAACGACATACCAGACTTTAACAAGAGTTGCTTTTCAACTTCGGGTACGAGATTTGGCATGAAATCGGCCACGAAGTCCGCTAAAATTTAGGACTTGATGGTCGTATGGGGTTGATATTCGATATCGTACCCACTAAGTTCGACGGCCCATTTTGCCAATCGACCTGATAGTTCGGGCTTGTGCAAAATATTGCGAAGTGGGTAAGTGGTCAAAATGCATATGGGGTGACATTAAAAGTATGGTCTTAACTTTCTAGAGGCGCTTATTAGTGCAAGTGATAATTTCTCTAGGTGAGGGTATCTAGCCTCTGCTTCCCCTAAGGTCTAACTTACATAATAAACAGGAAACTACGTACCTTGCTCTTCTCGAATTAGGAATCCACATAGCGTGATTTCCGATACTGCCAAATATAAGTATAGCTTCTTATCTGTCCTCGGAGTGTGAAGTAGTGGTGGGCTCGATAGGTACCACTTCAATTGCTCTAGTGCCTATTGGCATTCCGGGGTCCAGGCGAAATCGTTCTTCCTTTTGAGTAGAGAGAAGAATTTATAGCTTTGATTTGATGACCTCGAAATGAATTGGCCTAAGCCAGCTATCCGCCCGGTCAGCCTTTGCACTGCTTTGACGCTATCCACAATGGTGATGTCTTCGATGGCCTTAATTTTGTCGCGGTTGATCTCGATTCCCCGATTCAATACCATTAAACCAAGGAACTTTCCCGATCCAACCCCGAAAGCACATTTCTCGAGGTTGAGTTTCATGTTGTATTTCCTTAAGATCTTAAACATTTCCTACAAATGAGTCAAATGGTCCTCTGCGTGCAGGGACTTAACTAGCATGTCATCAATATAAACTTCCATCGACTTACTTATTTGTTCTTCAAACATTTTATTCACTAGGCATTGGTAAGTAGCTCCTGCGTTTTTTAGCCCGAATGGCATTACATTATAGCAATTGGTTCCGTACTTGGTGATAAATGAAGTCTTTTCCTAGTCCTCCGGGTTCATTCAAATTTGATTGTACCCGGAGTAGGCGTCGAGAAAAGTAAGGATCTCGTGGCCGGATGTGGCATCGATCATGCGATCCATGCTAGGCAGTAGAAAAGAATCTTTGGGCCATGAATTGTTTAGATCTTTATAATCTACGAACATTTTAAGTTTGTTCTCCTTTTTAGGGACTACAACTACGTTGGCTAACCACTCGGGATATTTTATTTCCCGAATTGACCCTATTGTGAGAATTTTAGTTACCTCATCCTTTATAAATGTGTGTTTTACCTCGGACTGAGGTCTTCTTTCTTGCATCGTCGGTTTGAATCTGGGGTCCAAGTTCAGCTGGTGCGTTGTTATTGACGGTGGGATCCCTTCCATGTCTAAATGGGACCAAGCAAAACAGTATATGTTATCGATAAGAAATTGAATGAGTTTTTCCCTGAGTTCAGGGGTCAATGCCGTTCCAAGGTATACCTTTCTATCGGGCAGATATTCGATTAATATAACCTGCTCCAGCTCTTCGATCGTAGATTTTGTGGCGTCGGAGTCGTCAGGGATGATGAAAGCTCGAGGAGTCAGAAACTCTTCCTCGTCATCCTCTATTTCTTGTTCCATCGGTTTGGTCGAGACTGGTGGCTATGATTGCTATTTGGTTTCTCGTCTATCTTTAGTGCTCGATCTTTCCGAGACCAATAGCGTTGGTATCGGTGTTACCTCATCGACCGCAAATATTTCCTTCGCAACATGTTGCTCCCCGTATACTATTTTCACACCTTCCGACATAGGAAATTTCATTACTTGGTGGAGGGTCTAAGGTACTGCCTTCATATTATGGATCCAAGGCCTTCTGAGTAGGGAATTGTACCTCATATCCCCTTTGATTACGTGGAATTTGGTATTTTGGATGGTTCCAGCTACATTCACTAGTAGAGTAATCTCCCCTTTAGTTGTTTCACTAGCCCTATTTAAACCGTTCAAGACCCAAGCTGGGGGCACGACCTGATTCTGCAAACCGAGCTGCTCCACTACCCAAGATCGGATGATATTCGCAGAGCTACCTGGATCCACTAAAACACGCTTAACTTGGGCTTTATTTAATAGGATAGAAATTACCAGAGCGTCATTGTGAGGTTGAGAGATGCCCTCGGCTTCTTCAACTCCGAATGATAAAGTGTCCTCGAGTACATAACCTCAAGTTCATTTTTCCCCTGTGGTGGGTACCTTGACGTACTTGAGCTTGGGTCCCTGTGGAGTATCGACCCCACCGATGATCATATGAGTGATATGTAGAGGTTCCTCTTCTTTATCCCTTTTGCTGGTGTCCCTTTCTCTGAAGTGATTCTTGGCTCGGTCACTGAGGAACTCTCGAAGGTGGCCCTCATCGAATAGGCGGGTTACCTCTTCTTTTAATTGTCTGCAATCCTCGGTCTTGTGGCTCTGCGTGCCATGATACTTGCACAATGAATTTTGGTTTCTTTGGGAAGGGTCGGTTTGCATGGGTCTGGGCCACCTAGTATCTTTGATTCTTCTGATTTTTGATACAATGCACGATGCTTCGACGCTGAAATTGTACTCCGATAGCCGAGGTTCCTCTATAGCATCGCCATATTTAGCGAAGCCATTCTTGGTCATAAGTCCCTGAGAATTTTGTCCTCAATCACCCCTTCGATTGTTCAGAGCAAAATTTCGCGCTGAGCCGTTGTTCATTCGATCTGCGACGTGCGATTGATATCGGTCTCTGTTCGACCTTCGTTCTCTGTCGATATCTCTCTGGTTTTTGATAGCTGCCATGTTCTGGTGCATGGACCCATAAGGAGCTCCCAACTAGTCGTCTTCGACCCTGATTTTTGACTGATATCAGTTATGTACATCCGCCCAAGTTATTGCCGGATACTCAATCAAATTTTGCTTCAGTCGACGTGATGCTATTGAGATTTGCTCGTTCAACCCTTGGGTGAAATCTTGGACGGCCCAGTCGTCTGTGACCGGTGGCAATTCCATGAGTTCCATTTGAAATTGCGACACAAACTCACTCAGCATTTCATTACTGCTTTGCTTTACTTTGAAGAGGTCTGATTTCCTTGTTGCAACCTTTATGGCACCAGCATGTGCCTTTACAAACGAATCCGCTAACATGGCAAAAGAATCGATGGAATTTGGGGGCAAATTATGATACCAAATCATTGCTCCCTTCGAGAGGGTCTCTCCGAATTTTTTGAATAACACGGATTCGATCTCGTCGTCTTCCAAGTCGTTACCCCTGATGGCACACGTGTAAGATGTGACGTATTTATTGGGATCGGTCGTACCGTTATATTTTGGAATTTGGGGCATATGAATATTTTTGGAGATTGGTTTTTGTCACGACCCAAATTAACCCTCCGTAAGGTGTCGTGATGGCACCTAGTCTTTATGACTAGGTAAGCCTAATATTACGAAAAATATAAAGAAAACACAACATCTTAAAGATAAACAGCATATTGTGAATAGCCAAAAGTAGTACCACTCGGCATATACAAAATAATTTCCAAAAACCCGAAATATCACTAAGTCACAAGCTGCTATAATCTATGTAGCTCTATATAAAAGTCTGAAGATAATAAAGAAAGTCTCTAGGTGAGGGAGTAGAAGGGGACTCCGAAGATCTGCGGACGCAAGCAATAGTACCTTGAAGTCTCCTAAAATCAGCACCACGCATAAACCCCGAGTCTGATAACTCACACGTGGATCTGCACACGAAAACATGTGCAGGGAAGGGCATGAGTACGCCACAAAGGTACCCAGTAAGTGCCAAGACTAACCTCGGTCGAGTAGTGACGAGGTCAGGTCAAGACCCTACCGGAGTAAATATAATAAATTAAACAGTAAAAGATATAAGTAAAATTTATGGTAACACAATTAAAGAGATTCTCGAAAATTTAACAGTTAAGGGAGCCCTCGACTCAAACCAAGGTAAACACAGTGGGAAATCTTCCGGGATACCGTTCCGTAGTTCCGAATGAATATGCAGTACTGGGGGATCTCTCGGAATACGTCCGTAGTTCCAAAGTAAATATGCAGTGCTGGGGGATCTCCCGAAATACGTCCGTAGTCCCAAAGTAAATATGCAAGATAGGGGGATCTCCCAGAATACTTCCGTAGTCCCAATTCAAATATGCAACGCAAGATGAAATGGCATGTATGGCATCAAGTTATACAGTTTATACTGAACACAGATAAGGAAAATAAGGATTTAACTAAGCATGGCACACAAAATGTCAAATAGGCAGTTAAAACACGTAAGCATGCTTTTCTAGTCTAAACTAAACAATTAAACATATTAGTACAATTTAATAAGAGAAACAATTTATGATTTAAAAATGATAAATAGGATTTTATTTTTTTGCAATAACAGCCCGTGTACATACTCGTCACCTCACATACACGGCGCCCACACACCAAATAATATCAAGATATACTAAGGAGAAAGTCCCCAACACAAGGTTAGGCAAGCCACTTACCTCGAACCGCTCAAATCAACTCGATGTCACGTTCTTGCCACGAGTATCCGACTCTAAATGACCCGAATCTATTCAAATTAATTGCATAATGTAAATATATCTACAAGTAACTAATTTAACTAAATAATTCGAAGCTAAAGTGTGAAATTAGGAAAAAACGTCCAAAAAGTCTCCCCGGCCCACGTCTCGGAATCGGGTAAAAATTACAAATTCTAAACATCCATTCACTCGAATAAAAATTATCTAAATCCGACGTCAAATCCCTATTCAAATCTCAGATTTTCAATTGGGGAACCTCTTCCCTCATTTCCAAACTTTTACCATCAAATTCCTTAATTAGACTAGGAAAACAACAATAGATTATTGTATTATGATCAAAATAGAGTTAGAATTCGTTACCCAATAGTTCTCTTTGAAACTCCCTCGAGAAATCGTCTCCCACCGAGCTCCAAATCAATTTTTTGTGTTATGAAATTTTAAACCCTCGAAATTCCCTTTTTCTGCCCAGCGATATCTGCATTTGCCCTCATGGGGCCGCATCTGCGGTCCCGCACTTGCGGAAATATTAATGCAGGTGCGAAAGTCACTTATTGGGTTGGGTCCGCATTTGCGACCCCTGCGCCACATCTGCGGCTCCGCTTCTGCGGACGATTAGTCGCACCTGCGAGCCCGGCATGCCCTGTCCATTGCTACATCTGCGAACTCCCAAGCACACCTGCGAGTCCACACCTGCGAACTCCCCTCCGCAGGTGCGAAACACCAGAACCAGCAATGCACTAGATTTTCCTAAGTCCAAATTTCTTCCTGTTAAGCATCTGAAACACACCTGAGGCCCCCGGGACCTCAACCAAACATACCAACCAATCCTAAAATATCATACAAACTTAGTCGAGCCTTCAAATCACATCGAACAACAACAAATCCTGAATTAAGCACGGATTCAAGCCTAAGAATTTAAAATTTTCCAAATGCTACAAACGACGCCGAACCACATCAAATTTAGTCCAAATGACTTTAAATTTTACACACATGTCACAAATGACATTATGAACCTACAGCCACTTTCGAAATTCCATTTCGAGCTCGATATCAAAATTCCTGTATCGGCCGAAATCGCCGAAAAACTAACTTTCGCCAATTCAAGCCTAAATCTAGTACAGGCCTCCAAAACACATTCCGGGCGAGCTCCTAACCCCAAAATAACTCAACGGAGCTAACGGAGTAGACGTAATTCCATTCCGGATCTGTCTTCACACAGTTCCGACTATGGTCCAAACTGTAAGGCTTAAACTCACAACTAGGGACTAAGTGTCCCAAAACTCTCTGAATTCCATAACCAATCACTCTGGCAAGTCCCAAAAGTAGAAACAAATATGGGGAAAGCAGATATTAGAGGACCGGGGCTCAAATTCTCAAAACGACTGGCCGGGTCGTTACATCCTCCCCCTCTTAAAACAATCGTTCGTCCTCGAATGAGTATAAATACATACCTGAAATTGTGAAAACATGAGGGTACTGGCTACGCATATCCTGTTCGGTCTCCCAAGTCGCCTCCTCAACCGGCTGACCTCCCCACTGGACCTTTACTGAAGCAATATTCTTTGACCTGAGCTTTCTGACCTGCCTGTCCAAAATGGCTACAGGCTCCTCAACATAAGACAGATCTTTGTCCAACTAGACTGAGCTGAAATCCAATACATGAGTCGTATCACCGTGATACTTCCGGAGCATATACACGTGGAATACCGGGTGAACTCCTGCTAGGCTGGGAGGCAAGGCAAGCTCATAAGCAACCTCCCCAACATGACGCAATATCTCGAAAGGACCAATAAACCTCAGGATCAGCTTGCCCTTCCTCCCGAACCTCATGACGCTCTTCATAGGCGATACCCGAAGCAAGACCCGCTCACCAACCATAAATGCCAAATCACGAACCTTACGGTCTACATAACTCTTCTACCTGGACTGGGCTGTGCGAAATCCCTCCTGAATCACCTTCACCTTATCCAGGGTATCCTGGACCAAATCTGTACCCAACAATCGGGCCTCTCCTAGCTCAAACCATCCCACTAGGGACCGGCACTGCCTACCATACAAAGCCTCATACGGTGCCATCTGAATGCTGGACTGGTAACTGTTGTTGTAGACAAACTCCACAGGTGGCAAGTATTGGTCCCATGACCCTTCGAAACACAGGAACAGAGCATATCCTCAAGAATTTGAATTGTGTGATCGGACTGCCCGTCCGTCTGAGGGTGAAAGGTTGTGCTCAACTCCACCCTAGTACCCAACTCTTGTTGTACGGCTCTCCAAAACCATGATGTGAATTGTGTACCTTTGTCTGAAATGATGGATACTGGAATACCATGAAGGCGGAAAATCTCTATGATATAAATCTCAGACAATCTCTCAGAAGAATAAGTGGTCAACACTGGAATAAAATGAGCTGACTTGGTCAGCCGATCCACGATCACCCAAATAGCATCGAACCTTCTAAAAGTTCATGGAAGTCAAACTACAAAGACCATGGTGATCTGCTCCCACTTCCACTCTGGGATCTCTAACCTATGAAGTAATCCACTCGGTCTCTAATGCTCATATTTAACTTGCTGACAGTTGAGACACTTGGCCACAAACCTAACTATATCCTTTTTCATTCTTCTCTACCAATAGTTTTGGCTCACATCCTAGTACATCTTCGCGGCACCGGGATGAATGGAGTACCTCGAACTGTGGGCCTCCTTGAGAATCAACTCCTGAAGCCCATCTACATTGGGCACAGAGATCCGGCCCTGCATCCTCATCACACTGTCATCACCAATAGTCACATCTCTGGCATCACCTCGTCAAACCCTGTCCTGAAGAACTAGAAGATGAGGATCATCATACTGGCGCTCCCTGATACGGTCATAAAGAGAAGACCGAGCAACCACACAAGCTAATACCCGGCTAGGTTCTGAAATATCCAATCTCACAAACTAACTGGCTAAGGCCTGAACATCCAAGGCTAAGGGCCTCTCAGCTGCCGGAAGATATGCCAAACTCCCCAAACTCTCTGCCCGGCGACTCAAGGCGTCGGCCACTACATTAGCCTTCCCCGGGTGGTATAATATAGTGATATCATAGTCTTTAAGTAGCTCCAACCACCTCCGCTGACCCAAATTAAGGTCCTTCTGCCTGAACAAGTGTTGCAAACTCCGGTGATCAGTGTAAATCTCACAGGGAACACCGTACAAATAATGACGCTAGATCTTCAAGGCGTGAACAACAGCTGCTAACTCGATATCATGAACCAGATAATTCTTCTCATGCACCTTCAACTGTCTAGACGCGTAGGCAATCACCCTACCGTCCTGCATCAATACCGATCCAAGGCCAATCCTTGAGGCACCACAATAGACAGTGTAGGACCCCGAATCTGTAGGAAATACTAACACTGGGATGTAGTCAAAGCTGTCTTAAGCTTCTGAAAGCTCTCCTCACACTCCTCGATCCACCTAAACGGAGCACCCTTTTGGGTCAGCCTAGTCATAGGTGCTACAATGGATGAAAATCCCTCCACAAAGCAATGGTAATACCCCACCAAACCAAAGCAACTGCGGATCTCCATAGCTGATGACGGTCTAGGACAACTCTGTACTGCCTCCACCTTCTTCGGATCTACCTGGATCCCATCACAAGACACTTTGTGGCCCAAGAATGCCACTGAATCAAGCCAGAATTCACACTTAGAAAATTTTGCGTACAATTTCTTCTCCCTCAAAGTCTAAAGCACGATCCTCAGGTGCTGCTCATAATCTTCTCGAGACCGGGAATATACGAGGATGTCGTCAATAAACACAATGACGAAGGAATCAAGATAAGGCCGGAATACACTGTGCATCAAATGCATAAAGGCTGCTGGGTCATTGGTTAGTCCAAATGACATGACAAGAAACTTATAGTGACCATATCTAGTCCTGAAAGTAGTCTTCGGGATATCCGGCTCCCGAATCTTTAACTGATGATAGCTAGAACGCAAGTCAATCTTGGAAAACACCCTGGCACCATGTAACTTATCAAATGAGTCATCAATAAGAGGCAATGGATACCTATTCTTCACTGTAACCTTGTTCAACTGCCGATATTCAATACACATACGCATAGAACCATCCTTCTTCTTCACAAATAAGACAGGAGCACCCCAAGGTGATACACTAGGCCTGATAAAATCCTTATCAAGCAACTCCTTCAACTGCTCCTTCCGGGCTCCTTCATGCCCGGAAGATCAACTAGAAACACATCTGGAAAGTCCCTCACTACTGGAACTGACTCGATTGTAGAGGTATCCATACTGACATCTCTCGTATAGGCCAAATACGCATCACACCCCTTCTCAACTATTCGCTGAGCCTTAAGGAATGAAACGACCCTGCGGGGAGTATACTATAAGGTACCTCTCCACTCTAATCTCGACAAGCCTAGCATAGCTAGCATCAAGGTCTTAGCGTGACAATCAAGAATAGCATAATGGGGCGACAACCAGTCAATGCCTAAGATAACATAAAAATCTACCATACTGAGTAATAACAAATCGGCTCTGGTCTCAAAACCACTAAGAGCATTCAAACACGACCAATATACGCGATCCACAATAAGAGAATCTCCCACAGGAGTAGATACATAAATAGGGAAACTCAAAGAATCCTGAGATATCGCTAGCTGTAGAGCAAAATAAGAAGAGATATATGAATACGTAGAGCCTGGGTCAAATAATACTGATGCATCCTTATGACAGACAGAGACGATACATGTGATGACTGAATCTGAAGCAACGGCCTCTGAACGGGCTGGAAGGGCATAGTACATGGCCTGGCCTCCCCCTCTAGGGCGACCTCGACCTCCCCGACCTCCACCTCGAGTTAGTTGAGGAGGTGGGGTGGCAGCTGGTGCTGGAAGAATGGCTGGAGGACCCGATGGAGCACGTGGAGGCTGATAAGTCAGTGGAGGTGCACCCCTCCTGGCTCTGGGGCAATCTCTAACCAGGTGACGAGTGTCACCACACTCAAAACAACCTCTCGAAGGATGCGGCGGCTGAGACTGACTCGGACATGGCCTACTGGACTGGCCGGTGATAGCACCTCGAGCAGGAGGCATACTGGATACTGGCGGTGCATAATAGGGCTCCTGAGTTCTAGGAGGAGTTGGAACACCGCTAGCTGTTGGAAGGGCTGAATGAATAGGGCGACTCACGAAACCCCTACCATAGCGTGCTGCTGGCGCACGGGCTCCTGAATAATGACCAGTCTCTCGAGACCTCTTGGCCTCTCTCTCTTCTCTGTCCCGGGCAAACATGCCCTCCACTCTCCTGGCAATGCTCACTGCATGATGATAAGTGATGTCCATCTCCAACTCCCTGGCCATACTAGTCCGGATACTGGGGTAGAGTCCCTCAATGAAACGACGAAACCTCTCTCTGACTGTAGAAACCAGAGCCAGTGCATGGCGAGCTAATTCACTGAAACAGACTACATACTCCGATACAGTCATAGCACCCTGACGCAACTGCTCAAACTCTGCTCACCAAGCATCCCTGAGGCTTTGAGGAACATACTCACGCAAGAATATCTCTGAAAACTGAGTCCAAGTGAGTGAGGTTGCCTCGTCCGGACTACTCAGCTCATAGGCACGCCACCACTGATATGCTGCTCCCCTCAGTTGGAAAGCGATGAAAGAAACCCCACTCGTCTCCACAATGCCCATAGGGTGGAGAATACGATAACACTCCTAAAGAAAACCCAAAGCATCATCTGAACATAGTCCACTGAAAGTAGGTGGGTGGTACTTCTTGTGCCTCTCAAGTCTGAGATGCTCTGCCTCAGAAGCAGCTACCCTGGTCTCATGCTGAACCGGAGCCACTGAGGGCATAGGAATATACTCTGGGCCTGATCAACCTGGACCCTCTGCTCAGGAGTGCGGGCTGCAGGAGTTTGTGCCCCTCCCCCGGCCTGAGATGTAGAGGGAGCTATTGAAAATAGTACAGCCTGAGCCAGAGTGCTGAACATGCTCAATAACTTAGCTAAAGTCTCCTGGAGGGCTGGAGTAGTAATAGGGATCTCCGGTGCTGGCCCTCCAACTGGAGCTGCTGGGGGATATTCTGACTCAGCTCTCATAGGTGCTCGGGCTGCACCGCGTGGTCGTCCTCTACCTTGACCCCGGCCTCTGGCGGCTCTGGCAGGGGCCACGGGTGCCTGATTGTCGGTCCTCCCAGTACGAGTCCTCACCATCTGTGAGAAAGAATAGAATAGAATCTTAAATTATTTTGTTTTGTATCAATAACTCGCATGACAAGGAAATCAGAGAAATATGATTGTTCTTAACAGTTACATAGCCTCCCGAAGATAAGTACGGACCTCTCCGCACCAATCTGCGAGACTCTAATAAACCGGCTTGTGACTCGCAACTCCTACGAACCTAGTGCTCTGATACCAACTTGTCACGACCAAACTAACCCTCCGTAAGGTGTCGTGATGGCACCTGGTCTTTACGACTAGGTAAGCCTAATATTACGAAAAATGTAAAGAAAACACAACATCTTAAAGATAAACAACATATTGTAAATAGCCAAAAGTAGTACCACTCGGCATATACAAAATAATTTTCCAAGACCCGGAATATCACTAAGTCACAAGCTGTTATAATCTTTGTAGCTCTATACAAAAGTCTGAAGATAATAAAGAAAGTCTCTAGGCGAGGAAGTAGAAGGGGACTCCAAAGATCTGGGGACGCAAGCAGTAGTACCTTGAAGTCTCCTAAAATTAGCAGCATGCACTAACCCCGAGGCTGATAACTCGCACCTGGATCTGCTCACGAAAACATGTACAGGGAAGGGCATGAGTACGCCACAATGGTACCCAGTAAGTGCCAAGCCTAACCTCGGTCGAGTAGTTACGAGGTCAGGTCAAGGCCCAACCAAAGTAAATATAATAAATTAAACAGTAAAAGATATAAGTAAAATTTATGGTAACACAGTTAAAGCGATTCTCAAAAATTTAACAGTTAAGGAAGCCCTCATCTCAAAACAAGGTAAACACAGTAGGAAATCTCCTGGGATACCGTCCCGTAGTTCCGAATGAATATGCAGTACAAGGGGATCTCCCAGAATACGTCCGTAGTCCCAAAGTAAATATGCAGTGCTGGGGGATCTCCCCGAATACGTCCGTAGTCCCAAAGTAAATAAACAATGCTGGGGGATCTCCCGAAATACGTCCGTAGTCTCAAAGTAAATATGCAGTACTGGGGGATCTCCCGGAATACGTTTGTTGTCCCAAAGTAAATATGCAAGACATGGGGATCTCCTGGAATACGTCCGTAGTCCCAATTTAAATATGCAACGCAAGATGAAATGGCAGGTATGGCATCGAGTTATATAGTTTATACTGAACACGGATAAGGAAAATAGGGATTTAACTAAGCATGGCACACAAAATGTCAAATAGGCAGTTAAAACACGTAAGCATGCTTTTCTAGTCTAAACTAAATAATTAAACATATTAGTACAATTTAATAAGAGAAACAATTTATGATTTAAAAAGGATAAACATGATTTTTTTTGTTTTTTGCAATAACAGCCCATGTACGTACTCGTCACCTCACGTACACGGCGCCCACACACCAAATAATATCAAGATATCCTAAGGGGAAAGTCCCCAACACAAGGTTAGGCAAGCCACTTACCTCAAACCGCTCAAATCAACTCGATATCACGTTCTTGCCACGAGTATCCGACTCCAAATGGCCCGAATCTATTCAAATTAATTGCATAATGTAAATATAACTACAAGTAACTAATTTAACTAATTAATTCGAAGCTAAATCGTGAAATTAGGAAAAACATCCAAAAACTCTCTTCGAGCCCACGTCTCGAAATCGGGTAAAAATTACAAATTATGACTAGGAAAATAACAATAGATTATTGTATTATGATCAAAATAGAGTTAGAATTCGTTACCCAATAGTTCTCCTTCAAAATCCCTCGAGAAATCGTCTCCCATGGAGCTCCAAATCAAATTTTTGTGTTATGAAATTTCAAACCCTCGAAATTCCCTTTTTCTGCCCAGCGATATCCGCATCTACGCTCATGGGGCCACATCTGCGGTCCTGCACCTGTGGAAAAATTAACGCAGGTGCGGAAGTCACTTATTGGACTGGGTCCGCAGCTGCGGCTCCGCTTCTGTGGAAGATCATTCGCACCTGTGAGCCTAGCATGCCCTGTCTATTTCCACATCTGCGAACTCCTAAGCGCACCTACGAGTCCGCACCTGCAAACTCCCTCCACAGGTGCGAAACACCAGAACCAGCAATGCACCAGATTTTCCTAAGTCCAAATTTCTTCCCGTTAAGTATCTGAAACACACCCGAGGCCCCCGGGACATCAACCAAATATACCAACCAATCCTAAAACACCATACGAATCTAGTCGAACCTTCAAACCACATCGAACAACACCAAAATCCTGAATTAAGCACAGATTCAAGCTTAAGAATTTAAAATTTTCCAAATTTTACAAATGATGCCGAACCACATCAAATCTAGTCTGAATGACCTCAAATTTTACACACAGGTCACAAATAATACTATGAACCTACAGCCACTTTCGGAATTGCATTCCGAGCTCGATATCAAAATTTCCACTATCGGTCGGAATCGCCGAAAAAATAACTTTCGCCAATTCAAGCCTAAATCTACTACAGACCTCCAAAACACATTCCGCACGAGCTCTTAACCCCAAAATCACTCAACAGAGCTAACGGAGTTGACGGAATTCCATTCCGGATTCGTCTTCACACAATTCTGACTATGGTCAAAACTCTAAGGCTTAAACATACAACTAGGGACTAAGTGTCCCAAAACTCTCTGAATTCCATAACCAATCACTCCGGCAAGTCCCAAAAGTAGAAACAAATATGGGAAATGCAGATATTAGGGGATCGGGGCTCAAATTCTCAAAACTATCGGCCCGGTCGTTACAATTTTGGGGCTGCACTCGAGGGAAAAGGCTTTTGGATGAATTTCTTCGAAACTAGCCCTTTTATCATTTGTGGAGCTCCCGGGATCTGATCGACCCTGGAATTATATGTTTATACTTTTTTATCGTTGGCTTTGACTCATTTTGTGAGTTCCTCGAGCAATTTAGTAATTTCGGGAGTAGTCCCTGATTCTTGCTTGTTTGACTTCACTATGGCTGGCTCCGTTCTGTGGGTGATTTCCCGAAGAGGGTCGGGCTCCGTCCTGCTTTGTATCTGAGTTTGGCTCTGAAACTGAGCTATTGCTATTTTCTGGGCTTGTAACATCTCGAAGATCATCCGTAAGCTGACTCTGATCTCATCCACGTTATGGGCGTCTCGAGCCACGAATCGAGTACCGCCCTGAATACTTTTTTCCGGTTCGGAACGTTGGTTCGCCTCCAGAGCCACTTGTGAATTAACATCTAGTGGTACTTCGACTCGGATTTCAGGTACTTCGATTCGAGCTTCAGTGACATCGTTAAGTGGCCTTCCGGCCTTGGGTATCAAATTGTTGGTTTCATCCTGAAAGCTGGCTTCGTGGTCGATAGGTAAAGCCATGAATCAAGGGTTTGCCAGTGCTGATCCGAAGTTGTAAACTGGTGCGTATTGCAGATTTGTATCAAACAACCACTGTTATCCTTTGCCCCGCGGTGGGTGCCAAACTATTTACCCGAAAAATCTGATATAATTGAATTTATAAGTAGTTCTAAGGATATGTGGTATAGCTTGACATAAATCGTATGTAGAAGTGGAAATGTTCAGATTCTTGGCTATAGAAATGGTATATAAATTATTGAACTAGACCGGTGAGTATGCTGAATAATACAAGCTTAAGAGATTTATTCTTCAATAAATAGAAGTAGTCTTCTCTTACAATGTGTGAACCTCTTTATGCTTACAAGGATCCCCCCCCCCCCCTTTATAGTAGAGGGATCTTACTTTATTTATAATAAAAAATATATAGTGGAGGACCCATGATGAATTGTCTCTTCCTCGATCACTGCCAAGATTCTCTCCTCTAGTGCGATTTCAACGGCTCTTATCTGTGAGCTCGATACTGGTTCGAGCTCGGTATTGGGTCGAGCCCTCGGCCTTGAGTTCGAGTTTGACATTCGGGGCGAGTACCAATCGGTCTGTGCATCCCGACAACCTTCTCTTTGCCTTGCGGTTCGATTTGGTCATCGACTTAATAATGATACTGAGCCGATTCCTCGATCGGTCTTGGAGCTCGAGGCTTGTTTGTACTATCCTCGGAACTCGTCTCGAGCTCTCACTTCGATTGCTTACCATTTGAACCGATCAAACATACGGAGGTCGAAATCTATTTCGACCGTATACAGGATTTTCTGTAAAATTGCAAAGGTTTTACGATCGTTACCATAGGTCTAATTTATAGTAATAAGTATGACAGGAAGGGCAAAGTATTGTTTATTCTTGCGAGTACATTTGAAAATTATGTGACATTATTAATTCGTTTTTTCTAATTTATTTTATTATACATCATTTTTAGTAGTTTCATATCGGTTAATAGATTTTGAAATGGTTAATATGGTGTAAACAGATGTGTTCGAAAAGTTCAAGGACAATGAAGGAAATTTTGAGAAGGCATTGACGACTAACGTGCCAGCAATGTTAAGTTTGTATGAAGCTGCACATATGAGAGTCGATGGAGAGGATATTCTCGAGGAAGCCTTAGTCTTCATATCAAATCATTTAAAATCAATGATTCCTATCTTGAGTGATTCCTTTAGGGAACAAGTAATGCATGCCCTAAACCAGCCAATCCATATGAGCTTAACAAGGGTAGAAGCAAGGATATTCCTATCTAGGTACCGAAGTTATGACACAAAGAATGAACTACTATTGGAATTTGCAAAGTTGGATTTCAACTTGTTGCAAAAGGAGCATAGGAAGGAGCTAAGTTCTATTACAAGGTACATAATTATTTATTTTTTATGAAAAATGCGCGACAATACACTCTCTATTTGATCAGGACACACTCACTATATTTTTAAATTGGAAAGGTGGGTTAAAGAAGAATTAACCTAAATTACCTCACCTAACCACTTAAATTAAAAATAGTTAGTGCATGTATAATACATATATAATATATGTATAATCGTGTATAGTTAGTATATAATCTATATATACCTGTTAAAAGAGGTAATCAGTGAATCTAGCCGGCAATTTATGTAAATATCCCGTAAAATGTGATTTGTGGTGACTAATAGTATATGGTAAAAGAGTATATGATTTTTATAAAAACAAATAGAACATTGCTTAGCCAATGTGATTTGTGGTGACTAATAGTTAACTTAAATTAATATTAATATTCAACTTTTTCTTTCTCATAATAAAACTTGTATTTGATATTCTTTCTTTTCCTCTTACTAAGTTGTCTATTATCTAAAAACAAAATAAGGGATGAAAGGCCGTAAAAACTTATTTTCATCAGTTGTTTATACCAAGCCAATAAATATAAGAAATTTATCTCTCATATATAATTTTTAACACTTAATGAAGGTTGAGTGATATATATTTTCACTTTAAATTTTTTTATTCTTAAGGTTAAATGTTTAGTTAGGTGTAAACTCCCGGTGCGGATGAGTTTTTACTAATGAAAGACATTGAATAAACTAAAATTGCTTCTTTTTCATTCTTTCAAGCACTGCAACGGCCATAGAATTTTATTCTGATAACAAGTTATGGAATTCTAGAAATTAGATTTTATTTTTCTAACTTTCTATTGTTATTTCTTTATTTAAATTTGAAATTTATTATTTCTATATTTTTACCTCGCAGTAGTATATTGCTTTTTTATTATTTATCAGAATTTACATAAGTCAACTATTTAATATGTATCAGGTTATACTATATGATTTTTTATTTATAGTTTAAGGCTTCTAAAAACGTTTGGCTTTAGGCCTCCAAATTAACGCTGCTTACCATTCACCGCTTCTCGGCATTAATTGAGAAGAAAAAGGTGTATCTTGGACCTAAAGACCTACAATAACCATGATGTATGCATAGCAAGAAAAGGTTATATCACTTCATTTCTCTTTATATTGGACTGAAAAGAAAGTCACAAAGGATAAAATAAATTGAACTGCATTTCTGGCTAGTCAATGTTGCAAGGCAAAGTTGCACAATGACCTGAGTATTAATCATGTGTAGGACAAGAGATATTTTTTAGTTAGAGACTGATTGAGAGATTTTATTTTGGATTTAGGTGGTGGAAAGATTTGGACATTGTAACCAAGTGTCCTTTTGCACGAGATCGATTAGTAGAGAGCTATTTTTGGGCATTGGGAGTGTACTTTGAGCCAAAATTTGCTATTGCAAGAAGAATGCTCGCTAAAGTAATTGGCTTGGCTACCATTATCGACGACATCTACGATGTGTATGGAACTTACGATGAACTTATGTGTTTCACAGAGGCAATTGAGAGGTTTGTTAAATTCTTCACAATTTGTCCCTACTTTTTTCTACTTTCAATATAGTACTCCTCTCCATCTTTTTGACAAATGCCAGATCTTCTCTCTTTCTTTTATTCTAAAAACATATACGATTTGGTTTCTATATTGTGTGCTTTAGGCCCTTTTGAAACTTTCAAAATGAAAGTACAATGTAAAAAGCTTCCCCACCTAGTAGAAATCTTCGTGGCAGTGATTTTCGATGGAAGACATCGACTGTGATGCCATGGACAAGGGGTTGTCCCTCCATTTTCATTTTCTGTCGTTTTTGATCGTTGGTTCCTTTCTGGCCAGTGCTCGCTCACCGTCGGAGGTAAATGTAGCCTAGTTATACTCAGTGTATACTAATCTAATATTCAATGTATATATTAAACACACTTGAGTATACAAAGAGTATATGTAGTATACACTTTATACTCAGTGTATACTGTATACACACACTAAGTATATACGTAGAATAAACTGAGTATACATCGAGATACACTGTACGTTCAGGTAGCCTTCAACATAGTGCTTGATGACCAAAAACTCTACTTTTTGGTGAAGTATACCAGATTGATTCGTTGGAGGAGTGGAAAAGAGGAAATCCGTAATGGGAATCAAATCTTAGTGTGGCCTATTTTGTCATTTTACATATTTTCACATTTTTCAAATCCATTATGGTGGGTGGAGATTGGGGTGGATGAGGCTGGTCGGTGGGCGGGTTTTTTGTTTATGTTTTAAAATTTCTACTTTGTTCTTGAGTATTTAGGGACAACAAGTTTTAAAGTATATATTTCTTTTTTAAACTTCGTGTCATGTCAAATGCCGTCCATATATTGGGTCGGAAGGAGTATACACTTGGGTGTTTGATTTTGTTTCTAAATAAGGACAATTGACATTCTTTATGAGATTGATTAAAAAAGAAAGAGTGTCACGTATTGGAGCAGTCGATAAAGAATTACATTTGAAAAATAGGGACATATTGCCTAACGAGGAAATCGTCATTATGGCCATTTACAATGTTAAAATAAGAAAATTTTCCTTTTTAGTTCTTTTACATGTAAAAAATAGATCTTTTATGTGTAAAAATAAAATTTTTACGTGTAAAAATAAATTTTTCATGTATAAAAAATAAAATAAGGTCATATTATTTCTGTTAATTATGTACTGCTCAAATTGACCTATAAGATTCTTGACAAGCAGATGGGACGTTAGTGCCATTGATAAATTGCCGCCATACATGAAATCGTGTTATCTTGCCATTCTCGATGTTTATGCTGAAATGGAGGAGGAATTGGCCAAGAGAGGAGAATCTTATCGGGTTGACTACGCTAAAAATGAGGTCATTACTACGTTCATATAATTATTTCAACGTTTCTTCTTGGATTAAATATACATCGTTTCCTGCAATTGAAAATTACTATTAACGAAACATAAAAAGAGAAAATTATTGGTAAAGGGTGATTTTGTATAAGTAGGATCATTCGGCGCCGCTTTAAATTTTAACCTCGATAAGATAAAGTCATGGAAAAATTGCTTCCAATCTGAATTTTGAGAAGCGCTCCTCGCAATCAACAGAAGTTTTCATATGGAGGTTACCAGGATTTGTCATAAAATATGGCAATTGCCATAAGTGGTAATCACGTGAATTTACCATAAAATATGACAATTATTAGAATTAATTAGATATAATGATCACTAGGATTTGCCACAAAATATAATAAATATGATATTCGCCAGAAATTATTATATGGTGACACCAAGATTGGCCACAATATATGGCAATCGTCGGAATTTTCATATGGAAAAATTCTGGCGATCGACTGAAATGCTTATTTTCCAAGATTTTTTTACCAGAGTTAAAATGTAAATGATGTCCTAAAAAGGTCCAGCATAGTTTTTTGAATGGTAAAGTAGTTTGTCAATCTGATATATGATGCTCGATTATCCATTTTGGTATACGAATTTTGCAATGCCATTAATTCACTTCTCACGTTCATAAAATATATATTTGCATGTTCAATGTTTATCATAGGAAATTGCATTCATTTACTTTCTTTTGTCTTTAACTTATTCATTTCTAATGTTATTATTCCTAATCCAGCAGAAGTGAGATTTTTTTTAAAAAAATTTAAGCCATTAACCTGCGGCAAGATGCCTTTGGATACGGGGGGTTTGGTTTGACCCCTACCATGGATCTCCTCTCATTTTGTATATCGGTACTCTTAACCTAAATAATCACTCATCCAATTGTTTAAACTAAAGGTAACTAGCATATGTATAGTATATGTATAATTTACGTATAATACATATATAGTCGTGCATAATTAGTATAAAATCTCGGGTTAGAAAAAAATTAAAGAGTAAATTTGACCATCTATTTATATAAAATCCCTAATTTCTTTCCATTCTTAGTTGATCGTACATAATCCCATTTCCTTGCACACCCCCCCCCCCCCCCCAAAGGTTGATGAGCTATTCCTGAGTGACTCTTTAATGACATAGTGACTAAATATTTTGGACTTGTACTACAGATGAAAAAGTTGACTAGGGCATATTTTGAAGAGGCAAAGTGGTCTCATTCAGCTTGTTATGTCCCAACTTTTGAGGAGTACATGAAGGTTGCACTTGTTTCTAGTGGTTACATGATGGTTGCAACAACTTCTTTAGTTGGCATAGACGATAATTTGATAAACAAGAATGTCATGGATTGGGTTACACATAAACCTTTAATTGTTCAAGCTTCAACGGTAATTGCCAGACTGATGGATGACATGGCTGGACATGAAGTAAGAATATGTTATGCTTGTTAAAGTTCTTTCATTGCTTAAAATTAGGGCTGTCAAATTTGGCCAAGCCCAAATGACCCGTCCAACCTGCCCGGTTATTGACCTGTCTATTTATTGAACTCAATTCATCTATACCCAACACATCTCAATTCATTTAAAGTTGAGTTAATTTTCAGCTCAAATTGAGTAACTTTGCCAAAATATCTTAGAACTAAATTTTCTTTATTTGATATGTTATATATGACCATAACAAAAAAAAAAAAGTCTTATTTAACAATTATATAATTCATAAGAAAATAATATAAATCAACTAAAGATTGATAAGAGTTGGGTGGGTTGGGATATGACTCAAATTTTAGCCCATATTGACCTAACCCATCTTAGCCCAAGTAACTTTTAGACGGGTCAAATAACCCGCCCAATTATTGACCCAACCCATTTTGACCTGCCCAAAATCAGCCCAACCCGCTCATTTGACACCCTTACTTAAAATACATAGGACGGAAACTAGTTTCCAATAACTTGTTACAGCTACTTCTCTAAGTGAACACATTTTTGTAGTTTGAACAGGAAAGAGGACATGAACCTTCAGCAGTAGAGTGCTACATGAAGCAGCATGGAACATCAAAAGAAGAGGTGTTTTTGGAGCTTCAAAAATTAGTAAGTAATGCATGGAAAGATATAAACAGACAATGTTTGTATCCAAGAGAAGTACCAATGCTTATTCTCATGCGAGTTCTCAATCTTGCACGCGTGATAGATCTCCTTTACAAAGATGAAGATGCATTTACACATTCCACTACCAAGCTCAAGAACATCATTACTTCAATATTGGTTGATCCTGTTCCATAATGCAACCATGTTAGGGTCATCTGATATCATCATTTATACCTATACTGATCTTTATACAAATAGTTGGTCTAATTCATATTTATAGCATGTATACGTAAATTATACTATCATTATATACGATTACATATATATTATACATATATTATACATTCGCCGATTATTTCTAGTTTAACCGATTGGGTGTGCAGCTATTTAGGTTAATTTTTCTTATGCTATACTATAGACCACCTACTTATTTACTAGTAAATTTATCCGCGTTCATTACCAACATCGTCAAATGAAAATTTACTTAGATTTAGCGGAACAATCTATTTTTCTAGTCAACTTAAAATTGTTTTTTCCTATACATAAACATAATATTTGACAACAGAACTAATGCCGCAAATGGTTTAAGTAGATGCCGACTTATAGAAAATGCTAACCTCATCTATCTTCAAGGAGATTACTTGTACGGAGTAGACTACCATCCATTATCCTGAAGACTATGGAGGTACTTGCTTAATCCCCGAGCAACTAACTGTGAATACTTAGCTATCTCGTAGCTCATCATATCATCTCTCTCATCTATAGGTATATATCAGACTAATGAATCCTAAATCACAACCTCATTCAAGTTAATCCCCCGAGCCTAAGTTGTGGTCTATAACTGGCTACATGTCCTCCGGAATAGCATATCTTTATATTACGGAAAAACATCTCGCACCTAATCCGCGATATCATCACAAGCCGTTGTTGCCCAAACTGAGAATATGTCCTCGCCAACATGTAGGAATAGCTATTCTGGCTCTCGAGGTCCGATTTAGTCTCCACCACCATCGGGGAGTTTGGACATGTGTGGAGCCAGTGTCCCCATTGTTTTGGAGGTTGAGTTCAACAGAAGGGTCAGGTTAGCTCCGCCAGCTTGGGGTGGGGCTCAGGCAGCTAGAGGCCGCCCTAGAGGGGGAGGCCGTTCAGGTAGCGGTTAGGCTCGATGCTATGCTTTTCCTGCCAGGCCAGAGGGCGTTGCTTCATCCAGAGCGATCACATGTATTGTCTCATTATGCCAAAGGGAAGCTTCTATATTATTTGACTCTGGTTCTACTTATTCGTATGTATCACCATATTTTGCTCATTATCTGGATATGCCCAGTGAGTCCTTAGTCTCACATGTTCATATATCTACGCCGATGGGTGATTATATTATTGTGGACCGTGCCTATCGATCATGTGTAGTAACAATTGGGGGATTGGAGACTAGGGTTGATCTCTTATTGCTTAGTATGGTTGATTTCGACGTGATTCAGGGCATGGATTGGCTGTCCGCGTGTCATTCTATTATTGATTGTCATGCTAAGACCGTGGCGATGGCGATACCGGTGTTACCTAGAATCGAGTGGAGAGGTTCTCTGTACTATGTTCCCAGTAGGGTGATTTCATATCTGAAGGCACAACGGATGGTTGGGAAGGGGTGTTTGTCATATTTGGCTTTTGTGAGGAATGTTGGTGATAATACTCCTACCATTGATTCTATTCTAGTAGTACGAGACTTTCCAGATGTGTTTCCTACAGACCTATTGGGCATGCCACCCGACATGGATATTGATTTTGGTATTGACCTGGTGCTGAGCACTCAGCCCATTTCTGTTCCTCTGTGTGGTATGGCACCAGCAGAGTTGAAGTAATTGAAAGAGCAGCTTCAAGAGCTTATTGATAAGGTGTTCATTAGGCCTACTATGTCACCTTGGGGTGCACTGGTTCTGTTTGTAAAGACGAAGGATGGTACTATGTGGATGTGCATTGACTATAGGCAGTTGAACAAAGTTACAATTAAGAAAAAGTATACTTTGCCGCGCATTGATGACTTATTTTACCAGCTTTAGGGAGCTAGGGTGTTCTCTAAGATTGATTTGAGGCCTGAGTATCATCAGTTTAAGATTCAGGACTCGGATATTCTGAAGAAGGCATTTAGGACCTTCTATGGTCACTATGAGTTCATTGTGAGGTCTTTTGGGCTGACCAATGCCCCAACAACATTCATGCATCTGATGCCTAGTGTATTCCATCCATATCTTGATTCATTTGTCATAGTATTTATTGATGATATCCTAGTGTACTCACATGACTGTTGCATTAGAGGTTCAGGACTTGGCCAATCAGTTCGTGAGGTTAGATGTTTCGGAGCCCAGTCGGGTTCTAGCTTGCGTGGTTTCTTGGTCTTCCTTATATGATCGCATCAGATAGCGTCAGTATGACAACCCCCATTTTCTTGTCCTTAAGGACACGGTTCATCCATCCCGTGTGATGCAAAGATGTACCAGGACTTGAGGTAGCACTATTTGTAGAGGAGGATGAAGAAAGACATAGTGGAGTTTGTTGCTCGATGCTTGAATTGTCAGCAGATGAAGTATGAGCAGCAGAGGTCGGGCGATTTACTTCAGAGTCTTGGGATTCCTGAGTGGAAATAGGAGCGTATCGCCATGGACTTCGTAATTGGGCTCACACAGACTTTGAAAAAGTTTGATGTTATTTGGGTGATTGTGGACTGGTTGACTAAGTCCATGCATTTCATTCTAGTTGAGACTACCTATTCTTCAGAGTGGTTGATTGAGATCTATATCCGCGAGATTGTTTGCCTTCAAGATAGGGGCATATAGTTCACATCGCAGTTTTGGAGAGCAGTACAACGAGAGTTAGGCACACATGTTGAGTTGAGTAAGGCATTTAACCCTCAGACGGACGGACAGTCCAAGCTCTCCATTCAGATATTGGAGGATATGCTACGCACTTGTGTCATGGATTTAGAGGGTTCATTGGATCAGTTTCTGCTGCTTGCATAGTTTGCCTTCAACAATAGCTACTAATCGAGTATTCAGATTACTCCGTATGAGGTCTTGTATGGGAGGCGGTGTTGGTCTCCGGTTGGTTGGTTTGAGTCGGGTAAGGCTAGGCTATTGTGTACTGACTTGGTTCAGGATGCTTTGTAAAAGGTTAAGTTGATTCAGGATAGGCTTCGCATGGCACTCTCTAGACAAAAGAGTTACGCCGATTGAAAGGTTCCTAATGCTGCCTACATGGTGGGGGAGAAGGTATTGCTCAGAGTTTCGCCCATGAAGGGTGTTATGATATTTGGGAAGAAGGGCAAGTTGAGGCCTCGATATATTGACCATTTTGAGGTGCTTGAGAGGATTGGAGAAGTGGCTAAGCTTGCATTGCCGCCTATTCTATCGAGAGTTCATCTAGTGTTTCATGTTTCCATGCTCCAGAAGTATTTCGACGATCCGTCTCATGTTTTAGACTTTAGCACGATTCAGTTAGATGGAGATTTGACTTATGATATGGATCCGGTGGCCATTTTAGATTGGCATGTTTGGAAGTTGAGGTCAAAGAATATAGCTTCAATGAAAGTACAATGGAGAGGTCAGCTAGTCGAGGAAGCCACTTGGGAGACCGATCAAGAGATGCGGAGCAGATATCCATGCCTATTTGAGACCCCGGGTATGCCTCTAGACCCGTTTGAGGATGAACGTTTGTTTTAGAGGGGGAGAATATAACGACCCCACCGGTCATTTTGAGTATTGTAACCCCATTCCCCCATTTATTTCTCATTCTATGCTCAATTGTTGATATATTATTTGTCGGGGTTGTTGGTTTGGTTCCGAAAATTTTTCGGAATGGACTGGGACATGTAGTCCCAATGTTGGAAGCCTAAGTTGAAAGAGTTGGCCGGATGTTGACTTATGTGTAAATGACTACGGGGTAGGGGTAAGGTCTGCGTACACTCTACCTTCCCCAAACCCCACTAGTAGCATTCTACTAGGTTGTTGTTGTTATTGACTCAGGAATGGAGTTTTGACAGTTCTAATAGCTTTGTATGGTGATTTTAGACTTAGGAGTGTGTCTGGATATTGATTTGGAGGTCCGTAGGTGATTTTGGCTTGAATTGGCAAAAGTTGGAAAAGTTTAAGTTTGGAGAGTTGAGAAGTTTGACCGATAGTTGATTTTGTGGTTACCGGGCTTGGATTTTGGTTCAGGAAGTTGGAATAGGTCCTTTGTGTCATTTATGACCTATGTGCAAAATTTTAGGTTAATCGGAGTTGGTTTGGTATTTTACGGTATAAGTTTTGGAAGTAAGAAGCACATAAGTTCATTAGGCTTCAATCTATATGCAGTTCGAGGTTTTAGTGTTGTTTGATGTGATTTGAGACTTCGAGCGAGTTCATATGATGTTTTAGGAAATGTTGGTATGTTTGGATGGGGTCCTGGGGGCCTCGGGTGTGATTCGGATCATGTTCGGCTCATTTTTGGACGTGTGTGAAGTCAGAGTTGTTGATTTCCTCTTTCGCGATCGTGAAAGGAGGACCAAGATTGCGTAGGGTTAAGTCCGGCAGGTGGGAATTTGCATTGTGCGTTCGTGAGGTTACGTCTGCGATAGCGAATCTTTGCGGGGTTGTGCTACGCGAACGCGTTGGAGGGGACGCGTTCGCGAAGAAGGAAGAGGAGGCCTGGGAATGTTTCACGTGTTGTTATTCGTGATCACGTGAGTCTTTATGGGAAGTTAGTCACCATGTTCGCGACTTGGAGAGTGCATTCGTATATAAGGTTTTTGGTACTGAATATTTTGTTCTTCGCGATCTCGAGAAAAATTCCGTGATCGCGTAGTGTAATCATTGGGCATACTATTAAAATATCAAAATCGTGGGTTTGAACCCATTACACATATTTTGAGCCAGAGACCTCGGATTTGGGCGATTCTTGAAGGGATTTTAAAGAATTTAATTGGGTTAAGTGATTCTAACTCAGATTTGGTTAATATACATGAATCTATCATTATTTTTACCATTTAATTAGTGTTTTGAATTGGAAATATTGGGGAAGATTTGTGAAATTTCATAGACTATAATTTAAGGATTTGAAGGTTGAGTTGAGATCGGAAATGAGTAATTTTGGTATGGTTGGACTTGTTATTGAATAGATGTTCGGATTTTGTTAATTTTATCGGATTCCGAGATGTGGGCCTGGGGTTGACTTTTTTACTTTTATTTAAAAACCTAGCTTTATCATTTGGAATTGATTCCTATAGATTGTGTTGATTGTATTAAGTTATTTGTGGATAGATTCGAGTCGTTCGGAGGCCGATTAGCAAGGCAAGGGCTTGTTAGAGTAGAGATTTGCACGGTTTGAGGTAAGTAACACTTCTAAACTTGGTTATAAGGATATGAATCCTTGAAATACATGTTATGTGGTTGGCGTTGAGGTGGCGCGCATGCTAGGTGAAGATCGTGTGGGCGTGCACCATGGAAATTGTGACCAAGTTAATTTCGTGGTAGTGTGTAGTTATCAAAGCCTGCTGCTATTCATGAAACTCCTACTTGTTAGAGTAATTGAGCTACAATCAATGTTAGAAATCATGCTTAGACTATATACATGTTTTGTTGGGACACACTGAGGTCACTTCTGCTCTTGATTTATTTGCTTAAATTGCAATTATGTACTCACTCACATCTATCAATTGCATGTCATATCTCAGTCTCAATTTCCATTTATTGCTACATCATATTATCATTGTTTGGGTTGATTGTCATGAGATTTGTGAGCCGAGAGACTGGAGAGATTGATGACTGAGTGAGACCGAGGGCCTGATTGGGAGTGATATTTATGTGATCGGGCTGCACGCCGCATCGGAATTTATTGATTCATGCCATGATTGTCTTATATTATCACTTAGGCAAGATCCGCCCCTCTGGAGCCTGAGATACCAGCAGTGGGCACAGGTACATATTGAGTGTGAGTGCGAGTGCGAGTACCGAGTGATTGAGAGTGCTGAGTGATTGGGAATGCTGAGTGATTGGGAGCACTGAGTGGTTGACCGTGGTGAATAAGGATTAATACTCCGAGAGTATGAGTATATGGCTTTATCACGGTGTTGCATTACAATTGACATGCATATTTGACATGTAGATATCGAAATGTAACATACCTCATATTAGTCATACTTGGCATATTTTATCCTTATTGAGCTCAAACTGTTACTTATTGAGTACACTGGGTCGGTTGTACTCATACTACACTCTGCACTTCGTGTGCAGATCCAGGTACTTCTAGGCACGATGGTTGCTAGGTTTGGAGCTTTATCTTCTTGGAGATTTTTGAGGTAGCTGCTTTGGCATCTGCAGACCTTAACTCTCCTTCTTTTCCTTTATTTAGAACTATTCTTTCTTTCCAGACAGTTGTATTTGAAGTCATGACTGTATTGTCATTTAGATGCTCATGTACTCAGTGATACCCTGATTTTTCAGAATTTTGTATTTGAGATGCAGCATTTCTTATCGGCTATTTATGAGAGTTACTACTGTTAGACCTATTTCATCTAGTTTTCAATTTAAAAATGTGTAGTTATTGGTGGTTGTTGGCTTGCCTAGTGCCGTGATAGGTGCCATTACGACATGTTGATATTTGGGTCGTGCCATCGTTAATCTATCCTTACATGCTTTATTTGGCATTGTTAATACTTGTATTTGTCCTAACATACTCAGTTGAAGTTACTGTTTCCTTATTTCCTTGTTAATTATTCAACTATTGAATTATTCACCACTCTACAGAAATTATGGTTGATACTTACTGGGTACCATTGTGGTATTCTCATATTACGCTTTTGAACATTTTTTGTGGAGATCGAGGTACCTCATACCAGGCTAGGCACCAGTGAGTAGATCTTCCAGATCAAAGACTTTCAAGGTATACCTGTCAAAGTCCTCAGGCCTCGGAGTCACCCTCTGTCCTTATTTTCTATTGCTTACGTTTTATATATATATATAGAGTGATGTATTAGGGATGTTTCAGTATACTCGTGTAGAGCTTATGACTTAGTTTCACCATATTTTGGGAGCTATTGCCAGTTGTTGGAGTTACATTCTTTTGTGATAGCTTGTTGGTTTAAATTAGAAGTTCTATTATTATTTTCGTTATTTCTTAATGTATAGCTTACATAGTCTTAGAGGCTAGATGTCATCACGACATCTTATGGTGCGAGATTGGGGTCGTGACAAGTTGGTATCAGAGCTCTAGGTTCATAGGTATTATGAGTCATAAGTAGGTTTAGTAGAGTCTTGCAGATCGGTACAGAGACATCTGTACTTATCTTCGAGAGGCTATGGAATTGTTAAGAAACTCCACTTCTTTGATTATTTATCGTGCGAATTTGTTGGCTTTGAAATTCTGAATCTTTGTCTATATATTATCTCAATGATGGTGAGGACACGCATCGCTGGATCCGACGATCAGACTCCCGTGCCCCTACTAGAGTCGCGAGGCACCTGGCCTGGGGCAGAGGCCGAGGAAGGGCACGTGGTGCAACCAGAGCACCTGCCCGAGCTGTGAAAGAGGAGCCACCAGTAACTCCAGTCGGGAGGCAGGCACCTATGGCGCCTGTTGCCACCCCTGTACTTTAGGATACCCTCGCACTGTTCTTGAGCATGTTTGGTACTATAGCTTAGGCGGGGTTAATTCCACTTGCACCAGCAATATTGCAGGCTGGGGGGAGGGGAGCTCGGACTCCCGCGGCCCGTACCCCAAAGCAACGGATCCATGTTGATCAGGTCCCAGAGGTTATACCAGTGCAGCCTATTATTTCAGTTCAGCCCGAGGTTAGGGCAATAATATCTGAGGAGTAGGAGCTTAGACTTGAGAGGTACAAGAAGTTTCATCCTCCTACTTGAGTGGCCTAGCTACAGAGGATGCACAAGGTTTTCTAGAGAAATATCACTGTATTCATCGCACCATGGGTATTGTGGAGACGAGCGGGGTTGCTTTTACTCTATTCTAGCTATCGAGAGCAGCGTATCAGTGGTGGCGGGCTTACAAGGAGGGTAGCCCAGTGGATGCATGGTGCGCGGAGTTTGAGCAGCTGCGCCAAGGTACTATGACAGTGTCAGAGTATGCTGTCAGATTCAGTGAGTTGTCCAGACATGCACCTACCTTGGTTTCCACAGTTAATGAGCGAGTCTGTCGATTCATTGAAGGACTCAAATATGGTATTAGATTCAGCATGGCTCGAGAGTTGGAGACAGATACCCCATATAAGCAGGTGGTGAAGGTCGCACGGAAACCGAAGGGTATGCAGGGCCATGAGAGAGAAAGGACAGGGAGGCCAAGAGGCCTCGAGATTCTGGCTGATATAGTGGTACCCGTGCCCCAGTTGCAGCCCGACATGTCAAGGGCTATGTTAGCCATCCAGTTCATTCAACACTTCCAGTTTCTTGTGATACTCCGGCTACTTACAGGTCTTAGGTTGCCCATTATGCACCGCCATTGTCTAGTGCACCTCCTGTATGGGGTGCTTTCAGCGTTCAGTCAAGGCACCTAGGTACGAGCTAGTTTCAGCAGCCACGCCCACCGAGAGCTTGCTTTGAGTGTGGTGATACCCGTCATATGGTGAAGGATTGCCCAGACTAAGGAGGGGTGCACCTCCACTGACTACCCAGGCTCTACGTATTCCACCGGGTCCACAAACTTCTAAGGCCATGATTACTACTCCAGTTCCCACTCCACCCGCACAACCAGCTAGGGGTGGAGGTCAGGCGGATAGGGGTCCATAGAGGGCGAGGTCAGGCCATGTTATGCTTTTTTCGGTAGGACGGAGACGGTTGTATCAGTCGCAGTTATTATAGGTATTGTTCTAGTTTGTCATAGAGATGCATCAATATTATGTGATCCAGGCTCAACTTACTCATATGTATCATCTTACTTTGCTCCGTATTTGGGTATATCTCGTGATTCTTTGAGTGCCTGTGGGAGATTCTATTATTGTGGACCGTGTGTATTGGTCGTGTTTAGTTGTTATTAGAGGTTTTGAGACCAAAGTTGATCTATTGTTGCCCATTATGGTAGACTTTGATGTTACCTTAGGCATGGATTGCTTGTCGCCCTATCATGCTATTCTAGATTGTCACGCCAAGACTATGACATTAGCTATGCCAGGTTTACCACGGTTGGAGTGGAGGGGTACTTTGGATTACGTTCCTAGCAGGGTTGTTTCCTTCCTTAAGACACGGCGGATGGTTGAGAAGGGGCGTGATGCATACCTAGCCTTTGTGAGAGATGTCAGTGTTGATACTCCTACCTTTGAGTCGGTTCCGGTAGTGAGAGACTATCCAGATGTATTTCCGGCAGATGTTTCGGGCATGCCACCCGATAGGGATATCAATTTTGGTATTGACTTGTTGACAGGCACTCAGCCCATTTCTATTCCACCATATCGTATGGCCCCAACGGAGTTAAAGAAATTAAAAGAGCAGCTGCAGCTAGGTAAAAGAAAGAAAAAATCGGGATTTAGCTCATTTTACACCATTTCTCAATCCCAAACACTGTAGAGACAATTTTTGAAGAACTTTTTCTTCTTAAATTCATTGCTAAGCATCTTTAACTAGTTTTCAT
The DNA here is from genome assembly GCF_000390325.3 of Nicotiana tomentosiformis. NCBI lineage: Eukaryota > Viridiplantae > Streptophyta > Magnoliopsida > Solanales > Solanaceae > Nicotiana > Nicotiana tomentosiformis. The sequence goes on along the minus strand of NC_090812.1, from coordinate 144,865,253 downwards.
TCAATTTCAATTACTTTTCATGAGTTTTTAACATCAAATCTTAGAATTTAATGGTAGAATTTAATGATTCTGGGTAGAATTTGAGAAGTTTTGTAAATTTGAGATTTAGATCCCAAATTAAGGTCGGATATCGAAATGAATTATATATCCGGGTTCGGGGGTGAATGGATAATCGGGATTTGGTCCGAATCTTAAATTTCGACCATGCGTGTCTGGGGTTGACTTTTGTTTACTTTTTCAAAAATAAAATAAGAAAAAATTAAATATTATTTTATTCGTGAGTAGTTTCTAATGCTTGTTTTGAATTATTTGAACAATATTTGGCTAGATTTAATTGGTTGGAGGCTTGTATGAAAGGCAAATGCCGTGGTTAATTGTTGACTGTGTTCCGAAATGAGGTAAGTGTCTCGCCTAGCTTTGTTGGATAAATTTTTCCTACTAATTGATATTGTTTTCTACATGCGAAGTGATATATATATATGAGGTAACGAGTGTATATGCATGTTCCAGGGTTTTCATGCCCGGGAGGGGAAATTATATGCCTCTTTGTTCCTTTGTTGAACTTTATGATCCCTTAATTTATGCTTCCTTTAATTCCATGACTAGTAAACTCAATTATCTGGGTTAGACATCATGTAGAACATGTGATGTTACTCGAATTAAGAGATGGTGACTGGGGCCTTCGGGCTATGTTTGGCACGATAGGTATTTCCATGCGATTGACATGATGTTGGCATGATGAGTATTTCTCCGCAGTTTGAAATGAGAATGATCTGTGGTCATTATCGTGCAAAAAGGAAGGAAGTTGGAATTTTGTTATAATCACTCCTTCATTATGTTATTACATGCCCTTTACTTTGGTTTCAATTTGTATTTGATGTTTTGTATAATACCTTCCGCTTGAGTTCCTTTTGTAGTTACCTCTGCGCTTTTTCTTTTGGCCTGTTACTGTCATAGCTATGTCTTTATTTTGTCTATTACAGTACATGCGCTTTCACTTGATTTACTCTTATTACATGCCCTCTTCGAATTCATGACTTTACTTGTTATTAACCCATACATTCTACATGCCTCTAATGTCGTGTGATTTACTTGTTAAGTGCCATAACCTGCTACATGTCTTTAGTTACTACTTGTTTTCTCTTACTACATGTCTTCACTTACTATATGATTTTACTTACCATATACCTTCACTTATTAAATGCCTTTACTTACTACATGCTTCTACTTTCTACATAATTTCGTATATTGAATGCCTTTGTTTGATCCTTGTTCCTACTTGACAAACATCTTTATTTGTTTAATGTTCTACTTTCCTTTGTTTAACCGGATTGGGAGACTTTTAAATTGGTTATGTATTATGCGTTGTGGAAGACTTGTCATTATATGCGGCAAACTAGCTTTTGATATTGGACTGCTCATTCCACTATGTCGGAGTTGTATTACCTTGTTGAATGCTGCATGTTTGTTTTCTTAGTGTTACGTTGTGAACTTATCACGTGTTTGGTTGTTGTTGTGGTTTCATATGATAGTACTGTACATTGGGATCGGGTTGCACGCCGTAATAATGTTATTATGTATATTGGGATCGAGTTGCGCACCGTAACGGTGTTTGGTATATATGGGATCGCGTTGTATGCCACAACAGTGTGCCATACATATATAGAATCGGGTTTCACGCCGCAAAAATATTTATTGATATTGGGATCGGGTTGCAAGCCGCAATAGTGTTTATTATATATGTGAGATCGGGTTGCGCGCCGCGACAGAGCAAATGTACTATAGTTATTCTTGTCTTGATTCCTATTATCATATTGCATTGTGAAACTGGGGAGTGATAATATTCTGGGGCCATCTGTCAGTTGTATCCTTCTTTCATTTATTACGTGACTATTTGTGTATCTTTCTCGTATTGCTCTTTCTGCTTATCATTTGCACATGTAAAAGCAATAAGCGAGTATCTTTTAAGTTAAAACCTCATCACTACTTCACCGAGGTTAGTTAAGATACTTACTGAGTAAATGGGGTTGGTTGTACTAATTCTATACTTATGTACCTTGTGTGCAGATCTTGGAGCCACATAGCTTGGGAAGATGAAGCCTTGCACTGATGGCGTTCCAACGTTCCAGATTCAAGCTACCTCTTGTTCATGGTTGTTTAGGACTTAAACTCTGTTTATGTAAATTTCGAACAAATATTGTACTTATTCTTCATTTCAATTTGAAAATCAAAACCAAAGTGGCTCATGACTTGTATTATCAGTCCTTGGGAGGTTGTATAGAATTCAGTCATTTTATTTCTTGTTATTAATAATCTATCATTTGAGTTACCTTGTTCTTGTCACGACCCGAAATTCCTACCAACGGGACCGTGATGGTGCCTAACATTTCCCTTGCTAGGCAAGCCAACGTTAGAGGATCATTAAACCAATTCCTTATTTCCATTCAGTAAATAACAATAATTAACTAAGATAAAATATAATAAGTGCGGAATTTTATAAAACTGTATTAATTACTACCACCCGGATCTGGAGTCACAATTCACGAGCATTCTAGAATTTACTAAAAGTAATAGTCTGAAAGAAATACAACTGTCTGAATGAGAGAAACAGTAGAACAGAGAAAATAGACGGGGACTTCAAGGTCTGTGAACGCCGACAGATCAACCTTGAGTCTCAGGACAGCGGACCGATAGCAAAATCTCGATCAACCCGAGCCGGTATCAAAATCTGCGCAGAAAGTGCAGAGTGCAGTATCAGTACAACTGACCCCATGTACTGTAAATGTCGAGCCTAACCTCAACGAAGTAGTGACGAGGCTAGGACAAGACACCCACATATAACCTGAACAGTATAATCATGCTAATGGAAATAACAGTAAATAAAGAAATAAAACAGAAAATAATGGGAAGGGGACATATAGTGGAAGATTTCAATCTAAGGAGTGAGAATAATGAAAAGACAGAATTAAAAAGTAATCCGTAAACAAATTAAGCAATTAAAACAGTAAGGAAAACTGCACGACATCACCCTTCGTGCTTTTACTCTCAACCTCACCAAATAATAAATAAAATTGCACGTCATCACCCTTTCTACTTTTACTCTCAACCTCACCAAATAATAAATAGAATGGCACGGCATCGTCCTTCGTGCATTAAACCTCTCATATTATGCACGCCATCACCCTTCATGCTTTATCACTCATTAATCATGGCACGGCATCACCCTTCGTGCATTAACACTTACATATCATGGCATGAACTCACCCTTCGTGCTTTACACTCCTCCTCACAAATCACAGAATCAATAATAACGGATAAACAGAAGTTTCACAAAGAAGCCAGTATCTTAGCAATGTGTAATATCACAATGTAAACCTCAACCTTGAACCAATATTCAAAATTACCAAATCTCGATGAAACCAGACATAAGTCACCCAACATTTCAAATAACAACGCTAGGCATGGATAGTAGGATTAAAGGCTACAAAATTTATAAAGAATAGGATTTCACTCGCATGCTATGACTCGACAGCAATTCATAGAGGCTCGTCACCTCATCTATACATCGTATTTAACAACCAAACACGTAGCAAATAAACACATATTACCTATTCCCACAAGCCAAAGTTAGACACGACACTTACCTCGATTTGCAGGCCACTCACTGCTTAAGTACCGCTTTTTCCTTAGAATTCACCTCCAACTCACTCGTATCTAACCACAAATAGCTTTATACCATCAATTATCGCTAAAAGAATCAAGTTTAATGAATAATTACAGATTTCCCAAATTTTCCCAAAATAAATCAAAAACCGACCCCGGGCCCGCTTGGTCCAAACTCGAGGTTCCGAGCCCGAATATGTCATTAGTTTCGGAATCCGACCATAAATCAAGGTCTAAATTCCCAAATTTACAAAATCCCCAATTCTCCTAAAATCCCTAATTTCTACCCTTAAAGAACAAGATTTAAGCCTAGAAATCTAGTGGGTGTTGATGGAAATTGAAAGGAATGAGTTTAAGAACACGAACCTATAATTTGGTGTTGAATTCTCGCTTCAAAAATCGCCCAAGGTTGAGTTCAAGTAAAGAAAATGTGAAACGTTGAACAAATCCCGTCTTTGAAGTCTGTTTTAAAACACTGGACAGGCCTTCATCGCGTTCGCGAGAGGCCTGTCGCGATCGCGATGCACAACGGCCTAAGGCCTTCACGTTCACGAGTCTTTCTACGCGTTTGTGTAAGGAAGCTCCCCCCCCCAAGCCTTCGCGTTCGCGACCTAATGGATGCGTTCGCATAAAAGAACATGACCCCTTCCCCCAGGTCCCTTAAACTATCACGTTCGCGGGAGACTGATCGCGTTCGCGAAGGGTACCACTCCTAAATGCTTCACGTTCATGAAGGAGAAAATTCCCCTATTCCCATTTTACCTTTTGCGTTCGCGGCACTACCTATGCGAACGCGAAGAAGGGCACACCAGAACAACTGCTGCAAGAAAATCTTAGATTTTCTAAGTGCAAATCACCCCGTAGCCTAATCGAAACTCATCCGAGCCCTCGGGGCTCCAAACCAAGCATGCGCACAAGTCTAAAAACATCATACGGACTTGCTCGTGCAATCAAATTGCCAAAATAACACCTAAAACTAAGGATTTAGCATCAAAATCAATGAAATTCTCAAGAACACTTAAATTTACTATTTTCTCAACCGAAGGTCCGAATCACGTCATTTAAAGTCCATTTCTCACCAAATTTCACAGACATAGTTCAGATATTATAATGGACCTGTACCGGGATCTGGAACCAAAATACGGGCCTGATACCATCAAAATCAAGCATTAAGCATATACTTTAAAACCATTAATTTTCTGAAATTCAATTTTAGTCAAAAATTCATTTCTCAGACTGTGGACCTCGGAATTCGATTCCGGGCATACGCCCAAGTACCATAATTCGATACGGACCCACTAGGACCGTCAAAACATGGATCCGGGTCCGTTTACCAAAAATATTGACCGAAGTCAAATAAAATTAACTTTTAATGCATAAATTCTTGTTTTCATCAATTTTCAACATAAAGCTTTCCGGAAACATGCCCGGACTGTGCACGCAAATTGAAGAGGGTAAAATGATATTTTTAAGGCTTAAGAGCACAGATTCAAGTTCTAAAATAAAGGATGACCTTTTGGATCATCACATTCTCCGCCTCTAAAACAATCGTTCATCCTCAAACGGACATAGAAAAGTACCTGGGCTGGTGAAAAGGTGGGGATATCTACTCCGCATATCGGACTTGGACTCCCAAGTAGCTGCCTCAATAGGCTGACCTCTCTACTACACTCGAACTAAAGGGTAACTCTTTGATCTCAACTGGCGAACTTGCCGGGCTAGAATTTCCACCGGCTCTTCCTCGTAAGTCAAATCCTTGTCCAACTGGACAGAGCTGAAATCTAACACATGGGACAGATCGCCGTGATACTTTTGAAACATGGACACATGGAATACCGGATGAACAGCTGCTAAACTAGGTAGCAATACAAGCCTGTAAGCCACCTCTCCCACTCTCTCCAGAATCTCAAATGGCCCGATATACCTAGGGCTCAACTTGCCCTTCTTCCCAAACCTCATGACACCCTTCATGGGCGATACACGAAGCAATACTCTCTCCCCGACCATGAATGCCACATCACGAACTCTACGGTCCGCATAACTCTTCTGCCTGGACTGAGCTGAATGAAGTCAATCCTGTATAATCTTGACTTTGTCCAAGGCCTCCTGTACTAAATCAGTACCCAACAACCGAGCCTCCCCTGGCTCAAACCACCCAACTGGCGACCTGCACCGTCTGCCATATAATGCCTCATAGGGAGCCATCTGAATGCTCGACTGGTAGTTATTATTCTAGGCGAACTCTGCAAGGGGCAAGAACTGATCCCACGATCCTCTGAAGTCTATAACACATGCGCGGAGCATATCCTCCAAGATCTGAATAGTGCGCTCGGACTGCCACTCCATCTGAGGATGGAATATTATGCTCAACTCAACCCGCGTACCCAACTCACGCTGTACTGCCCTCCAAAAGTGCGAGGTAAATTGCATACCTCGATCAGAAATGATAGACACGGGCACACCGTGAAGACGAACGATCTCATAAATGTAAATCTCTGCCAACCACTCTGAAGAATAGGTAACTGCCACAGGAATGAAGTGCGCAGACTTAATCAGCCTGTCCACAACGACCCAAACTGCATCGAACTTCCTCTGAGTCCGTGGAAGTCGAACAACAAAATTCATAGTGATGCGCTCCCACTTCCACTCAGAAATCTCTAACCTCTGAAGTAAACCACCGGGTCTCTGATGCTCATATTTCATCTGCTGACAATTCAGGCACCGAGCCACATAAGCAACTATATCTTTCTTCATCCTCCTCCACTAATAATATTGCCGCAGGTCCTGGTATATCTTGACAGCGCCCGGGTGAATAGAATACCGAGAACTGTGAGCCTCTTCAAGGATCAACTCACGAAGCCCATAAACGTTAGGCACACGCACACACGACCCTGCATCCTCAAAACGCTGTCATCTCCAACGGTAACCTGCTTGGCACCACCGTGCCGAACTGTGTCCCTAAGGACCATCAAGTGAGGGTCATCATACTATCGATCTCTGATATGCTTAAACAAGGAAGACTGAGCGACTGTACAAGCTAGAACACGGTTGGGCTCCGAAATATCCAACCTCACAAATTGATTGGCCAGAGTCTAAATATCTGAAGCTAGCGGCCTCTCACCGACTGGAATGAACGCAAGGCTGCCCATACTCACTGCTTTTCTACTCAATGCATCGGCCACCACATTGGCCTTTCCTGGATGGTACAATATAGTGATATCATAGTCTTTCAATAGCTCTAATCACCTTCTCTGCCTCATATTGAGTTCCTTCTACTTGAACAAATACTGCAAGCTCTGATGATTGGTGAATACCTCACATGACACGTCGTAAAGATAGTGCCTCCAAATCTTCAGCGCGTGAACAATGGCTGCCAGCTCTAGATCATGAACATGGTAATTCTTCTCGTGAACCTTCAGCTGCCGCAAAGCGTATGTAATAACCTTGCCACCTTGCATCAATACCGCACCCAGACCAATACGAGATGCGTCACAATATACTGTATAAGATCCTGAACCTATGGGTAACACCAATACCGGTGTCGTAGTCAAAGCTGTCTTGAGCTTCTGAAAGCTCACTTCACACTCGTCTGACCACCTGAACGGGGTACCCTTTTGGGTCAATCTGGTCAACAGGGCTGCTATGGAAGAAAACCCCTCAACAAATCGACGGTAATAGCCCACCAAACCCAGGATACTACGGATCTCTGTAGCTGATGTGGGTCTAGGCCAATTCTGAACTGCCTCAATCTTCTTAGGATCCACCTAAATAACCTCTGCTGATACAACGTTACCCAAGAAAGCAACTGAACTCAACCAAAACTAGAATTTTGAGAACTTAGCATATAACTGGTTGTCTTTTAGAGTCTGAAGAACGATCCGAAGGTGCTGCTCATGCTCCTTTCGACTGTGGGAGTAGATCAAGATATCATCAATAAACACAACCACAAAGGAATCCAAGTAGGATTTGAACACCTGGTTCATCAAATCCATGAATGTTGTTGGGGCATTTGTCAGCCCAAATGACATTACTAAAAACTCATAATGCCCATACCAAGTCCGAAAGGCTGTCTTAGGGACATCGGATGCCCTAATCCTCAACTGATGGTAGCCACATCTCAAATCAATCTTCAAAAACACCTGGGCATCCTGAAGCTGATCAAATAAATCATCAATCCTCGGCAATGGATACTTGTTTTTGATAGTGACTTTGTTCAACTTCCGATAATCTATACACATCCTCATCGATCAATATTTCTTCTTCACAAACAACACAGGTGCACCCCAGGGCGAGATACTAGGTCTAATGAAACCCTTATCAAGCAAATCCTGCAACTGCTCCTTCAATTCTTTCAACTTTGGCGGGGCCATACGGTATGGCGGAATGGAAATGGGCTGAGTGCCCGGAACCAGATCAATGTAAAAGTCAATATCCCTATCGGGTGGAATCCATGGCAGGTCTGCAGGAAATACCTCAGGGAACTCACGAACAACATGCACAGAATCCATAGAAGGAACCTCAGCACTAGAATCATGAACATAAGCCAAATAGGCCAAACACCCCTTCTCGACCATACGCCGAGCCTTCATATAAGAAGTAACTCTGCTGGAAGAGTGGCCAGGAGTGCCTCTCCACTCTAATCGAGGCAACCCCGGCCTCTTGGTGTGACAGAGCAAAATAGCATGGTAAGGTGACACCCAATCCATGCCCAATATAACATCAAAATCAACCATATCGAGGAGCAAAAGGTCTACACTAGTCTCAAGACCTCCAATAACAACCACACACGAGCGATACACACGATCTGCAACAATAGCATCCCATACGGGTGTGGACACATATATTGGGGCGCTCAAAGAATCACGGGGTATAACCAAATATGAAGCAAAGTAATATGACACATAGGAGTAAGTAGACCCCGGATCAAATAGAAATGAAGCATCTCTACTGCAAACTGAAACAGTACTTGTGATAACATCATCGGAGGACTCAGCCTCAGGTCTAGCTGAAAAGGCATAACATCGGGGCTGGGCCCCACCACCCTGAACCATGTCTCTGGGATGACCTCTGACTGGCAGACCTCCACCTCTAGCGGCCTGACCTCTACCTCTAACAATCTGGCCCCTACCTCTGGCAACCTGACCCTTACTTCTGGCTGGCTGGGCAGGCGGTGCGGCAGCTGGTGCCGGAACCATGGCACGAGAACTCTGGTACTGTGAACTGCTCGACGCGCGAGGGCAATATCTAGCAATGTGCCTCGGGTCACCACAAGTATAACATGACCTCGGCTACTGTGACTGTTGGTCGGCAAACTGACCCTGTCGACCTGAATAACCACTCTGAAAACTCTGAAGAGGAGGTGCACTGATAGGAGCTTGCTGATTAGAATAAGTCATATAAGGGCCACGACCACCTGGGGCACCGTGGGATGTCTGAAGTGCTGAATGAAATGGCCTGTAAGAATGGCCTCTACCATAAGTACCACAGCCTCCAGATAAGGTACCGCTGAATCCCCCGGAATGGCGAGGTCTCTTGTCTAACCCCTGACCTCCCAATCTAAGAACCATCTCAACTCGCCTGGCCACATTGGCCGCATCCTAGAAAGAAATCTCGATCCCCGTCTCCTTAGCCATCTGTAATCTGATAGGCTGAGCAAGACCCTCAATAAACCTCCTCACTCTCTCCCTCTCTGTGGCGAGCAAAAGAATGGCATGACGGGCCAAATCCACAAAATGATTCTCATACTGAGTAACAGTCATACTGCCCTGCTGGAGACGCTCAAACTGACGGCAACGCTCGAACTGACGGCAACGCTCCTCTCTAGTAGTGATAGGCAAAAATTTCTCCAAGAAGAGATATGAGAACTGGTCCCAAGTAAGAGCAGGCGACCCAGCTGGTCTAGTCAACAAATAATCCCTCCACCATTTCTTGGCCGAACCAGTCATCTGGAAAGCAGCAAAGTCGACCCCATTGGTCTCCAATATACCCATGTTCCGAAGAACCTCATGGCAGCTATCAAGGTACTCCTGGGGGTCCTCTGAAGTGGTACCGCTAAAATGAACTGGGAAAAGCTTGGTAAACCTATCCAATCTCCACAAAGCCTCGGAGGACATAGCTGTCCCATCAACGGGCGGTGCTGCAGCAACTGGCTGAACTACCCCAACTGGGTGGGCTGCTGGAGTCTGAAACTGGGGAGCTACCTGCTCCGGAGTATGGGTGGCAGGAGTCTGGGCTCCTCCTCCAGCCTGAGATACGGTTGGTGCCATGGGGAATGCGCCAATCTGGGCTACACTCTCCATAAGGCCCACTAATCGGGCCAAGGCATCTTGAAGTACCAGGGTAGCAATAAACCCCTTTGGGACCTGAGTTGGTCCTGCCGGAACGGTCTGAGCTGGAGCCTCCTCATCGAACTCTACCTGAGGCTCCGTAGTTGGAGCTGCTGCTCGGGCCCTGGGCTGAGCCCTGCCCCTGCCTCGGCCTCTGGCACGGCCTCGACCTCTGCCCCTCATAAGAGCTGCTACTGGAGGATCCGGCTACTGATCAGCGAAAGAAGCGGTACGTGTTCTCGCCATCCGCGAGAGAATAAGAATAAAAGAGTTCAATCAGTATTGGGATAACAAGAATCGCACGACAGAGTTGAATAAAAGTGAACTTGTTCCTAACTTTATAGCCTCTGGGAGATAAGCACAGACGACTAGTACCGACCCTCCAGACTCTACTAAGCTCGCTCGTGAATCTTGAGACCTAGGCAACCTAGTGCTCTGATACCAACTTGTCACGACCCAGAATTCCCACCAACGGGACCTTGATGGCACCGAACATTAAACCAATTCCTTATTTCCATTCAGTAAATAACAATAATTAAAAAATTAGAAATATAATAAGTGCGAAATTTTATAAAACTATATTAATTACTACCACCCGGATCTGGAGTCACAATTCACGAGCATTCTAGAATTTACTAAAAGTAATAGTCTGAAAGAAATACATCTGTCTGAATGAGAGAAACAGTAGAACAGAGAAGATAGACGGGGACTTCAAGATCTGTGAGCGCCGACTGATCTACCTTGAGCCTCCAGACAGCGGACCGATAGTAAAATCTCGATCAACCCGAGCCGGTATCAAAATCTGCACAGAAAGTGTAGAGTGCAGTATCAGTATAACTGACCCTATGTACTGATAAGTGTCGAGCCTAACCTCGGCGAAGTAGTGACGAGGCTAGGACAAGACACCCACATATAACCTGAACAGTATAATCATGCTAATGGAAATAACATTAAATAAAGAAAGAAAGCAGAAAATAATGGGAATGGGACATATAGTGGGGGATTTCAATATAAGGAGTGAGAATAACGAAAAGACAGAATTAAACAGTAATCCGTAAACAAATTAAGCAATTAAAACAGTAAGGAAAACTGCATGGCATCACCCTTCGTGCTTTTACTCTCAACCTCATCAAATAATAAATAAAACTGCACGGCATCACCCTTCGTGCTTTTACTCTCAACCTCACCAAATGATAAATAGAACGGCACGACATCACCCTTCATGCATTAAACCTCTCATATTATGCACGACATCACCCTTCATGCTTTATCACTCATAAATCATGGCACGACATCACCCTTCGTTCATTAACACTCACATATCATGGCACGACATCACCCTTCGTGCTTTTCACTCTTCATCACAATATAAATAATGCATGCACGGCATCACCCTTCATGCTTTACACTCCTCCTCACAAATCACAGAATCAATAACAATGGATAAACAGAAGTTTTACAAAGAAGCCAGTATCTTAGCAATGTGTAATATCACAATGTAGACCTCAACCTTGAACCAATATTCAAAATTACTAAATCTCGATGAAACCAGACATAAGTCACCCAACATTTCAAATAACAACGCTAAGCATGGATAGTAGGATTAAAGGCTACAAAATTTACAAAGAATAGGATTTCACTCGCATGCTATGACTCGACAGCAATGCATAGATGCTCGTCACCTCATCTATACATCGTATTTAACAACCAAACACGTAGCAAATAAACACATATTACCTATTCCCTCAAGCCAAAGTTAGACACGATACTTACCTCGATTCGCAGGCCATTCACTGCTCAAGTACCGCTTTTCCCTTAGAATTAACCTCCAACTCACTCGTATCTAGTCACAAATAGCTTAATACCATCAATTATCGCTAAAGGAATCAACTTTAATGAATAATTACAGATTTTCCAAATTTTTCCAAAAAAAGTCAAAAACCAACCCCGGGACCGCTTGGTCCAAACTCGAGGTTCGGACCAAACTCCGTTTACCCATTCACCCCCGAGCCCGAATATGTCATTAGTTTCGGAATCCGACTCCAAATCGAGGTCTAAATTTCCAAATTTATAAAATCCCCAATTCTCCTAAAATCCCTAATTTCTACCCTTAAAGAACAAGATTTAGGCCTAGAAATCTAGTGGGTGTTGATGGAAATTGAAAGGAATGAGTTTAAGAATACGAACCTATGATTTGATGTTGAATTTCCACTTCAAAAATCGCCCAAGGTTGAGTTCAAATGAAGAAAATGTAAAATTTTGAACAAATCCCGTCTTTGAAGTCTGTTTTAAAACACTGGAAAGGCCTTCATCGCATTCGCGAGATGCCTGTCGCGATCGCGATGCACAGCGGTCTAAGGCCTTCGCATCCGCGAGTCTTTCTATGCATTCGCATAAGGCAGCTCTCCCCAAGCCTTCACTTTCGCGACCTAATGGACGCGTTCGTGTAGAAGAACATGACCCCCTCTCCCAGGTCACTTAAACTACGCGTTCGCGGGAGACTGATCGCGTTCGCGAAGGGTACCACCCCCCAATGCTTCGCGTTCGCGAAGGAGAAAATTCCCCTGCCCCCATTTTACCTTTCGCGTTCGCGACACTACCTATGCAAACACGAAGAAGGGCACACCAGAACAGCCGTTGCAACAAAAGCTCAGATGTTTTAAGTGCAAATCACCCCGTAACCTATCCGAAACTCACCTGAACCTTCGGGGCTCCAAACCAAGCATGCGCACAAATCTAACAACATCATACGAACTTGCTCGTGCGATCAAATCGCCAAATTAACACCTAAAACTACGGATTTAGCATCAAAATCAATGAAATTCTCAAGAACACTTAAAGTTACTATTTTCTCAACCGTAGGTCTGAATCACATCATTTAAACTCCATTTCTCACCAAATTTTACAAACATAGTTCAGATATTATAACGGATCTGTACCGGGCTGCGGAACTAAAATACGGGCCCGATACCATCAAAATCAAGCATTAAGCATATACTTTAAAACCATTAATTTTCTGAAATTCAATTTTAGTCAAAAATTTATTTCTCGGGCTATGGATCTCGGAATTCGATTTCGGACATACGCCCAAGTCCCATAATTTGATACGGAACCACCGGTACCGTCAAAATACGGATCCGGACCCGTTTACCAAAAATATTGACCGAAGAAAAATAAAATTAACTTTTTAAGGCATAAAATCAACTGTTTAAGGTATAAATTCTTGTTTTCATCAATTTTCAACATAAAGCTTTTTGAAAATATGTCCAGACTGCGCACGTAAATCGCGGAGGGTATAAATGAGATTTTTAAGGCTTAAGAGCGCAGATTCGAGTTCTAAAACATAAGATGACTTTTTGGGTCATCACAGTTCTCTGTTTCGCTTACCTAGCATTAAGGTTAGGTGCCATCACGACTATGTGGTTTTTGGGTCATGACAACCTCCCTCGGTCCAATTCCTTTTACGGGATCGGGAGACTTAACTCCATGATCTCGATTAACTACAATACACTAGCAAACTAGCTATTCTAACTTAGCTCAAAATGATTCGAAATTACTCTAAAACTCACTCGAGCCCCCGAGACCCCATATAATTATCCTGACAAGTTAGTACACCCTATACTAATTTTTTCAAGGTCTCGAAATACTAAAACAATATCAAAACCAAATATCAAGTATCAAACCAAAAATCTCAAACTCTCTTGAGTTTAAAATTTTAACTTTCGACTAGAAGTGCTGAATCAATCCCGGGCCACCGGAGATTCGAACCGAATATACATATAAATCCAAAATTATCATATGAACCTAATGAAATCTTTCAATCACCAAAATGGGGTCGTTCACCCATAATGTTGACTTTGGTCAGCGCTTCCAACCTTAAGCCTCTAGTAGGAACTAAGTATTTCAAATTACTCCCGAACTCCTCGGAAACTGAAGCATTCATACCCGCAAGTCATAGAATATCAAAGCAACCTTCGAAAAGAATCAAATATGGAAATGAGATTCTAAAACTCAAAAAGATTGGTCGGGTCATTACATTAAGTTACCAAAGGAGGGCATTTTTTTTTTTCTGGTTGCAGGATAAAAGGAAGAAGAGAGAAATACCAATAGGTTTGTCAAAAATAGAAAATCGACCTAAACTGACAAAAAATAAACCAACAAATGTGTATTATATTCGGTTTGAGTTGGTTTTATTTTAATAATTTTAAAATTAAATAGATTGGTTTGGTTTTGACTTTACTAAAACTCGACCAAACCGATATAATTTTATTTCCAAATGGGAGTTGATCTCAATCAAGTCATTTTAAGTAGCCATAATTCATGTATATCCCTAATTTAGTATAAGAATAATTAAGACTGTTGCAATTTACTTCTTTTTATTAATAATCTTGGAAACTTAATGATTTCACTTATTTTGAGATTAATATGTTGCCATACTTTTACCCCTTTTAGTTACCTCTCTTTCCATATTTGTTGCTCAATTATTTCTATATATTGTTCGCAAAACCTTAATCCCAACATCAAAAGCCCATAGATACAATTTTGATTATTGAACTTCTTGTGGTACTAATAAGGAATCATGAAGAGCTTCACATGCATGGCTTTCTTGATGTTTTCCCTCTTCATTATTCTACGTAAGTTGCATCTTAATCTATCTAATCTTTTTAATTTATGAAAATATTATGAATACCTTAAAAGTAGTAAATTAATTTATAGCATTTATGGATCTATAACTAGACGAATTGTTTTTGGATAATTGTAATGAGAAGTATTCTACAACCTGTTAATAAATAAAGTGAGAATGTCCAAAGAGAGAGGATTCTATTATAATCTTTTTACATGCAGGAGAAACATTGACTCAATTCTGTGTTTAGGGAAATCGTGCTACAGCCATTTATCTTGATTATAAGGCAACAAAAAAATAATGGACAAAAATGAGTATATAGAACATGTCATCGTTTGGGAATATGTAAAACTCATGTACTAACTTCATGGTCATCGAATAGTTGCTAAATGTTTTAGGTATTTTTACACAAATAGCCAGTAAGATTCATTATTTATTTTTCATAATCGATATACATTACATTATATATCCGTCAGCTATTTTTAGTTTAAGTAATTGGGTAGTCAGTTATTTAGATTAAGTCTTTATTTTTTTTCCTATCGTCGCAATGTTTTTATTTTTCATTTTCTTTTATGTCCAAACAAATGAAGACACTAAGACGAGCCTTGGAGCACAAGAATGTCCAATTCAACTTCCAGCACCAATTCCCACACCTTGTGAAGATTCATACTGCCACAACACATGCTTTGACCACTTCGACGGAAAGCCTTCACCTCCTGGTATTAGAGGACCATTTATGGCAGGGAATTGCTTAAATGCTCGAACTTGTGTTTGCATTTTTTGCTGTGATGTAGCCTGCCAAGAATAATGGAATAAATTGATACATTATTCTGTAATTTTTATTGTCTAATTGTCAGGTTGTGCTTTGCTTTTGAAGTAAAACTATATATGGACATTTTGAATCTAAAGTGAAATTCTCTTTGGTTTGTCATAGGATCGTCACAATATTTTTAGAAAATTCAAACTGACTTCGGGAATTGGAGCTATGGAAACGTTTTTTATTGGCACGGATAAGTAACCGTTGCTATAGATGGTGTTTTGTTACGATTTTAACCAGTACAAATAATTATTAGAATTATCGGGACACTTAGCAACTGAACCATTGCAACAGTCTTAAAACCATTCCGATAGAGATATATATGGCAACGTTTTGTATAACCGTAGCAATAAATCTATCTACGGTAACGGTTGGATAAATTATTTTTACTATCGCGACGGTCATTAATTTCCTCCTTATTTTTCACCCAAATTTTTTATACCCGCTAAAATGAAAGGGGCCCACAATCTGATTTTCAATTTTTAGTTTTTAGTTTTTATATCTAATAAAATACCAAATATATAAACCCCTAATTTTAGCGTACAAGTCACAATCTTTAACATTTTCCTCCAGGCTCAACACCTCTATGCTTTCGGAAATTACGAGGAGACGTTCGACAATCTCTTCCAGGCTCAACAACTCCTCCTTAATCGGCTGCACCAGAGACGTCATGCTAATCTTTTAGAGTTTCTCCAAATCTGAAAATCGGTAAATATACTCTTATTGCAAAAGTTTCTTAAATCATGTGGGTATTGATTTTGGGCCTCATTCATGAATTAATCAATTGGGTATATCAATCTTGAAAGTGGGTCTAAACTTGATTATATTCTCCTGTTGAAGGCTTAATTTTTAGCAGCTTTTTTAATTTGTTTTTGTTTAAATTTCTGGGTTGGTTTTGTGTTTTTGTTTAAATTTCTGGGTTGGTTGCTCGTGGGTTGATTTTTTGTGTTTTTGTTTAAATTTCTGTATTTCTGTAAGCTTCCTTCGTGTGGGATTTTGGTTCTGTATTTGTTTAATGGTTAATTTTGTGTATGTGTTTTGAAGTACAACCACTCCCAAAGCTTAAAGTCCAGATGCAGAGAAGCCATTGAAGAAACAAAGAAAAAGATAGATAAAGAAAATTCAATTCTATGAGAAAAAGGTGTGTTCTGTCTTTATGTACAAAGTGAAAAAAGTGACGGATAATTTAAATAATCTTGGGTTTGCTGCTTAATTATGCTTCTGGTTGGTTAAAGTTAATTTGATTCTTCTAATTTAATTAAATATCTTGCTTTTGAAACTGTACTATGAACATAATTAAAAGGTTTCTTTATCAGTATGTGATATTCGTACAGTTCTTTTACTTTTGTACTACATTTTTGTTTTCAACTAGTTGTTCTTAGTCAAGATTGTGTGTCTTTTCTGCTTATGATTCCAAAAGCTAAAAGATTAGAACTCCTAATTCATTAGCTTATCTGCGCTTTAGCTGAATCATCACCTTTAAAGTATATACTACTCCATATCTTTCTTTCTAGGTACACTCTACGTAATATTGTTCTTTTCTTGTTCTCCTTAATTCCTTTCTTTTTGTATCTTTTTTGCTACCAAAATCTATTTGCTTGTGGAAAATTATGTTAAATTTTTAAAAAGTGATTTTTTTTATTTTCAGGATAAGATTTTCTTTGGCTAAAAATTTAAGAATAATAAGTGCATCCAAGATTGGGGGAACAAGAAAAAGAAAAAACTCCAAGTGCTGCTTTACGTTTGATCCTATGTACCCATAGAATGCTATGCGTTTTCCACTTTAGGATAGACATAGATAATTTCTGTTTTCTTCTCGTTTCTCTCTGGCTCACAATAGGCTCTGTTGCTGAAATAAGATAAGTAGTAATAGTAATAACAGTGTTATATAGCAGTATATGCAGCTTCAGTTATGAATCTTCCCAGCTGCTACTATAAAGGAACTTTCAGGTTTTTGAAGCTCTTTTTGGAAAGTATATTGCTTTTTATAGGCTTCTTTGTTGTCGTTTAGCATTTACGCCGTTGAGTTCCTTCACACATCAACTCTACTTTATTCTCTAATTAAATATAAATACCTTCTTAATTTATTATATCATCCTTCCTTGCACTAAATATTGTAGTACTATTAAAATATTTTCATGTTTTTTACGCTATTTCTCTTCTTGATTACATCACCAAGATAGAGTAGAAAATCTAGATACATCAGTACAAGCTATAAACATCAATGTTTTCATTATTTTTAATACATAATCATTTGTAGGAACAGTCGTGTGAAACATAATTATTTTTGCAGTTAAATTAGATCTATGATTTATTTTCTTAATACAGTATTAGACCTATCAATAATATTTTGTATTTATCTTTTGTTGAACCAATATATTATGTTGTTCACGTTCTAAATATTCAGCCTTGGATGTGAAATTAAATATCATATCTCCAATTTCCGCTCAACATCAACCTAGGGCTAGGAGATCTTATCCTTTAGGTGTCAAATTTTCTTTTCATAGAGAAAAGTGAATTGTGTAATTAACTTTGCAATCTCACACAGATATTGAAATCTATTAGAAAAATGTGCTTTTTAAAGCTTTCCAGAAACAATAGTTGACACTAATTGCTTGTTTATTTGCAGAAAACGTCCGAAATCAATATCGAGAATCGAAAAAAGTTGAAGCATCCACACACTGCTGGCAAAACAAGTTCTACTCTAATCATCGAGGTTTGATTTTTTCTCTTTTTTTTCTTAAAGTATGAACTTGCTAACTTTGCATAAAAAGATTCTTATACCAGTTTTCATGTGACTAGGAAAAAAAGAAGGAAATGATTGATACTTCAGATACTCTATCAAGTAAGGATATCTTTGTGGCTACAAGAAAAAGAAAGCCTGGTCGAGTATACAAAGGCTCTTATGAGAATACAATTAGTAAAATTATAAGAAATTTCTAATTTAAAGTTTGTCGTGATTATTTATTTGTTCTTAATTATTAACTTAGTTTTATTTACTTAAACTTTTTTCTCTTGCATTTGGTTTGTAGGATAAAATGGAGAGAATACAATCAACTCAAGAAAGTGAAGATGGCAGTGATTCAGTTGACGTGTTTGCATCAGTCATGGGACTTGAGCACCCAGGTCGGGTAAGATTGTATGGACGAGGAGTTAACAAGACTGTCTTAAAAAAAAATGGAAGATTTTGGATCCTCTGTAAATGCTACTGATGAGAGAATGCAATAAAAAAATAGAGAAAATGGAAGAGAGGATGCAACAAAGAATGCTGGAAAAGTTCAATGCACAAAAGGAAGCTATGGAACAAGATATTATGATGAACGTCGTTATACGACTTCAACGTATCAACCCCGATTTGAGACTTGATCCTGGCATGCTAATATTCAATGCTCGTACACTTGGAGAAGCTTTTTCTGCACAAGTTGTTATTCAACCAATCAATCGTCCATCTACTGGCAGTAACAATCAAGGTTAGTCCGTATCAAATGTTACACGTCTTCTCTTTCCTCTTCTTCTCCTCTTTTTTATGTTGCTTCTCTACCACTGTGTCACGGCCCGAAATTCTCACCTTTGGACCGTGATGATGCCTAACAATTTTACTTGTTAGGCAAGCTAACGCTAGAATAATATTATCTATTTTTTTAAATAATTTTTAAATTTATTAATAACAAAGAACAAATGCGGAAGTAAAGTCTAAAATATAATGCATAATCCATAAAAATAACAGTGTCTAAATACCATCACAGAATTGGTGTCACAAGTGCACGAGCTTCTAGAATAATACAAATAAGAGTCTGAATAAAATAAAGCTGCCTGAAAATAAACACACAGCTAAAGTAAAGTAGATGGGGACTTCAGAAACTGCGGACGCAGTGCAGTTATACCTCAAGTCTCCTCTAGTAGCTGAAATCCGAGCAAGTCTATGGTACGCCGCTGGGACCAACTCCAAAATCTGCACAAGAAGTGCAGAGTGTAGTATCAGTACAACCGACCCCATGTACTGGTAAGTGCTAAGCCTAACCTCGACGAAGTAGTGACTAGGCTAAGTCGGGTCACTTACATTATCTGTATGCAATATTAGTAACAACAATAATAATAGAAATAAATCAGGTAACTCATTTATAATAATTGAAGCCAACTCAACAGTCATAACCAATTATCATTTCCATCAATTCTGTTGCGACGTGCAACCCGCTCTCACAATATATTCACATTCAATTCTGTTGTGGCGTGCAACCCGCTCCTCCAATATATTCATTTTAATCAAGTTTGTTGCGGCGTGCAATCCGATCCTCCAATATGGACTTTTAATAAGTCTGTTGCGGCGTGCAACCCGATCCTCCAATATGGACTTTTTAATAAGTCTGTTGCGGTGTGCAACCCGATCCTCCAATATATTCATTTTAATTAATTATGTTACGGCGTGCAACCCGATCCTCCAATATATTCATTATAATTAATTATGTTGCGGCGTGCAACCCGCTTCTCCAATATATTCATTATAATTAATTTTATTGCGGCGTGCAACCCGCTCCTCCAACATTTTAATTTACCAATTCTTATAGAAGAAATTTCTCCAATAAATACAATAATTAATATAAAATTATAAGACAACAAGTATACAATAATTATGATTTAATTATGAAACAAACAAAGACAAATAGCAAATTATTATGGAAATCAGAGAGAAAATATGCAGTTTAATATTTAATATGGTAAATGTCAAATAACAATTAAGGCACATAATTCAAATAGCATGTAACAATTAATGCAGAAATTCAAGAATTAATATTTGACAAAGAATAGGAGAGAAACAATTATTATAATAATTAATTCATGATTTAAAATAATTTATGATTTTTCAAGTAAGCAGACAAACAACTAATTTGACGACGTATAGACGCTCATCACCTTGCCTATACGTCGTTCACATGCAATTCACATAATAAATAATTTAAGGGTTCTATTCCCTCAAGTCAAGGTTAACCACGACACTTACCTCGCTTTGTAAATTTCAATCAATTATTCGACCACGGCTTTTCCTTTTAAATTTGTCTCCAAAAGTTTCAAATCTATTCATAAACAATTCAATATACTCAATACAAATCATAGGAATTAATTTCATATGAATTTACTAATTTTTCGGATAAAAATCTGAAATTCATTAAAATATTCAATAGTGGGACCCACGTCTCAAATTCCGAAAACACTCACGAAATCCGAATACCCGTTCCTCTACGAATTCAACCATACAAATATTATCCAATTCTGATATCAAATGGACCTTCAAATCTAAATTTCTCGTTTTTGGAAGATTTTAGAAAAATCTAATTTTTCTTCCATAAATTCACGGATTCATGATATAAACGAGTATGGAATCATGAAATATAATCAATATAGGATAAGGAACACTTACCCAATATTTTCCGTGAAAATCGCCCAAAAGTTTTCCTTAGCCGAGCTCAAAACGACCAAAATATAAAAATAATATCGGACTCTTCGATATATACACTGCCCAGGCATTTTCGCACCTGCGGTGCCTGGGCTCGCACATGCGAGCTCGCATCTGCGAAATGGGGCTGTCAGGCGAGGCCTCGCACATGCAGAGGAAAAATGCGCACCTCCGCTTATGCGATTATTGTGTCCGCTTCTGCGGACGCGCGGGTGCGTGCAGGTTTCCGCTCGGGCGCATCTGCGATTGAAGGCTCGCTTCTGCGAGTTCGCACCTGCGGTCAAAAATCCGCAAGTGCGATTACTCCAGAAGGCCAAATTTTAGATTTTTGCTTAAGTCCAATTCTTATTCCGATTTCGATTTGAATCACACTCGGGGTACTCGGGACCCCGTCCGAATATACCAACAAATCCCGTAATACAATACGGACTTACTCGGGGTCTAAAATCACGTCAAATAACATCGAAATTGCAATTCACACCTCGATTCGAACTTTGAGTTTTAAACTTTTCAATTTGCAAATCTCGTGCCAAAACATATTAAATGAATCCGGAATGACTTCAAATTTGGCACACAAGTCATAAATGACATAACAAAGCTATTCCATTTTCCAGAATCAGATTCCGGTTCCGATATCAAAAAGTCAACTCCATGGTCAAACTTCGAAATCTTTAGCCTTTAAATTACTAGTTTCCGTTAAATGGTCATAACTTGAGCTAGGATTAAATTCGGGCATACGCTCAAGTCCCAAATCACGATATGAAGCTACCGGAACTATCAAAACCCTGATCCGGGTTCGTTTGCTAAAAATATTGACCAAAGTCAACTCAGTTGAGTTTTAAGGCTCTATTTCACATTTGTCACAACCCGAAATTCCCACCTTCGGACCGTGATGGCACCTAATATTTTACTTGTTAGGCAAGCCAACGTTAGAATAATATTAATTAAGTTTTAAACAATCTCTAAATTATTAAGAATCAAGGAAATAAAAGCGGAAGCAAAGTTTGAAATATAGTAAAATAATCCATAAAAATAACAGTGTCTAAATACCATCCCAGAATTGGTGTCACAAGTGCACAAGATTCTAGAATAAATACAAATAAAGTTCTGAATAAATAAAACTGTTTGGAAATAAATACACAGCTAACGTAAAATAGACAGGGACTTCAGAACTACGGACGCCATGCAGTTATACCTCAAGTCTCCTCTGGTAGCTGAAATCCGAGCAAGTCTATGGTACGCCGCTGGGACCAACTCCAAAATGTGCACAAGAAGTGCAGAGTGTAGTATCAGTACAACCGACCCCATGTACTAGTAAGTGCTGAGCCTAACATCGACGAAGTAGTGACGAGGCTAAGACGGTTCACTTACATTAACCTGTACGCAATATTGATAACAACAACAAATAATAGAAATAAATCAGGTAACTCATTTATAATAATTGAAGCCAACTCAGCAGTCATAATCTATTATTATTTCAACAAATTCTATTGCAGCGTGAAACCCGCTCTCACAATATATTCACATTCAATTTTGTTGCAGCGTGCAACCCGCTCTCCCAATATATTCCTTTTAATCAAGTCTGTCATGTATTTATTTCAATTAAATATATATATATATATATATATATATATATATATATATATATATATATATATATATATATATATAAACTTTTAAATAAGTCTATTACGGCGTGCAACCCGATCCCCCAATATTGACTTTTTAATAAGTCTGTTGCGGCGTGCAACCCGATCCTCCAATATTGACTTTTTAATAAGTCAATTGCGGCGTGCATCCCGATCCTCCAATATTAACTTTTAATAAGTATGTTGGGGCGCGCAACCCGATCCTCCAATATTAACTTTTAATAAGTCTGTTGCGGCGTGCAACCCGATCCTTCAATATTTCCATTTCAATCAATTCTTATAGAAGAAATTCCTCAATAAATGCAACAATTAATATATAATCATAAGACAACAAGCATACAACAATTATGATTTAATTATGAAACAAACAATGATAAATAGCAAATTATTATAGAAATCAGGGAGAAAATAGACAGTTTAATATTTACTATGCTAAATGTCAAATAACAATTAAAACACATAATTCAAATATCATGTAACAATTAATGCAGAAATTCAAGAATTAATATTTGACAAAGAATAAGAGATAAATAATTATTATAATAATTAATTTATGATTAAAATTAATTTATGATTTTTCAAGTAAGCAGGTAAACAATTAATTTGACGACGTATAGACACTCGTCACCTCGCCTATACATCGTTCACATGCAATTCACATAACAAATAATATAAGGGTTCTATTCCCTCAAGTTAAGGTTAACCCCGACACTTACCTCGCTTTGTAAACTCCAATCAATTATTCAACCACAGGTTTTCCTTTTAAATTTGCCTCCGAAAGCTTCAAATCTATTCACAAACAATTCGATATATTCAATACGAATCATAGGAATTAATTCCATATGAATTTATAAATTTTCCGGATAAAAATCCAAAATTTATTAAAATATTCAGAAGTGTGACCCACGTCTCAAATTCTGGAAAAACTCACGAAATATGAACACCCGTTCCGATACGAGTTCAACCATATAAAATTTTTCCAATTCCGATATCAAATGGACCTTCAAATCTAAATTTTTCGTTTTTGGAAAGTTTTACAAAAATTCCAATTTCTTCCATCTAAATCCGAAATAAATGATGAATATAGGCTTAGATTTATGAAATACAATTACTATATGATAAAGAATACTTAGCCAATTCGAAATCGTAAAAAACTCCTTTGAAATCGCCCCTAAGCCGAGTTATAATTGAGGGTTTGTGAAAAATGGGAAAAATCCCGTTTTGGTTATGTTTTAAGTCACAGGGGTCAGGCCTTCTTCGCGTTCGCGAAGGGCCTGTCGCGTTCGCAATGAGTAGCAGTCCGTGGCTTTCACGTTTGCGAGTCCTCCTTCACGCTCACGAAAGCTTTCCCCCTCTGTCCTTCGCGTTCACAAGGCATTGCTCGCGTTCGCGATGAAGGAATGATCAACCCTCCCCCAGGTGTGCCTAACGCTATGCGTTCGCGAGGAGCTTGTCACGTTCGCGAAGGGTAATTCCCCCATCGCTTTGCGTTCGCAACCAAGCCTTCGTGTTTGCGAAGAAGAAAACTTCAGCTGCCCAGTTTACTCTTCGCATTCGCGAGAGTACCTTCGCGAACGCGGAGAAGGACATGCCAGAACACTTGTTGCACCAAAATACCAGATTTTCAAAGTCCAAAACATCCCGTAGCCTATTCGAAACTCACTCGAGCCCTCGGGGTCCAAACCAAACATGCACACAAGTCCTAAAACATCATACAAACTTGCTCGCGTGATCAAATCGCCAAAATAACACCTAGAACTACGAATCAGACACCAAATCAAAGGAAGTTTTCAAGAAAACTTTAAAACTTATATATGTTTACAATCGGACGTCCGAATTACGTCAAATCAACTCTGATTCTCACTAAATTCGGCAGACAAGTCATAAAATTATAGTGGACCTATACCTGTCTCCGGAACCAAAATACGGACCCGAGGTCAATAAATCCAACATCAGTAATTTCTTAGAAATCATTAAGCTTTCAAGCTTTTAATATTTCATCAAAATTCCATATCTCGGTCTAGGGACCTCGGAATTCGATTCTGGGCATACGTCCAAGTCCCAAATCACGATACACACCTATCAGAATTGTCAAAATACTGATCCAGGTCCGTTTGCACAAAATATTGACCAAAGTCAACTTAGTTGAGTTTTAAAGCTCTATTTTACATTCTAATCCATTTTTCACATAAAAGCTTTCCAGAAAATTGTACGGACTGCGCACACAGGTCGAAGAATAATAAATGGTGCTTTTTGAGGTCTTAGAACACAGAATTACTTATTAAATTTAAAGATGATATTTTGGGTCATCACAACATTTTAATCCATTTTCACATAAAAACTTTTCGGAAAATTTTACGGACTGCGCACGCAAGTCGAGGAATAATAATTAGTACTTTTTGAGGTCTTAGAACATAAAATTACTTATTAAATTTAATGATGATATTTTGGGTCATCACACACTGTGCGCTCTCTCGCTCTCTCTCTCTTTCTAGCAATGTTTTACTAGTTTTAAAGGATATTTATGGTGGAGAAAGAGGGGTTGTTTGTGAAGTCATTTTAAGGGAGTTTTGGCTGAGTTTTGGAGTTGTTTCGGGGTCGATTGGAGATGGGGTTCAGGCTGGTTTTCAGCTGGCTTCTCTGCTGGGATTTGCCGTATTTTTGGGTTGGTTTTGGAAGTAGAATTGCTGAATTTTGCAGAAGCTTTGGGAAGGTGATTTCTATAGCTGTTTTGCTGCATTTTTGGGCAATATTTGCATCTGTTTTGCTGCATTTTTGGGTGATTTTTGTAGTTGTTTTGCTGCATTTTACAGTAGCTTGAGGAAGCTGTTTTCTATAGCTGTTTTGCTGCATTTTTGGGTGATATTTGCATCTGTTTTGCTGTATTTTATGGTATTTTTGCAGCTGTTTTGCTGCATTTTGCAGCAGCTTTAGGAAGCTGATTTCTATAGCTGTGTTTGAAGAAAGGTCCAAGATCAAAACTTTAAACTGCACTTTGATTATAAAAGGTTAATCATTGGGGAGAAGAGGCAATGCACAGACTTTTTAGCTATATATATTGTTGTTTATGTCACGACCCAACTGGAGGGTCATGACTAGCACCCGGACCATACTTGCCGAGCACCAACGTACATTTTATCTAACCTTCCTTATTATCTTTAAGGGCCGACAAGATCAATATAAATGGTAGACATGGATCATGAACATCCAACAATGAAAGATAATGTCATGAACATACATAACATGGGACGACAAGACTGTTAAGAAACTATATATAAGGTACGAGCTACCATGAGTCGACACCTGTCTATGAGCCTCTAAAGGAACATAAGTTCTACAACATTGCCGGAAACAGGGCCCCGACATACCCATAATGTCTATAATAAAAATGCATACCAAGACCACGGCAAATTCGGAGAAGGGATCTCGCCAATAACCGCTGAACTGGACAGCCTACTGTGGTGGGGGAGCTACGTCTACCCGTCTATCAGGACCTACAGCACGACATGCAGCGTCCACAAATAAAAGGGACGTCAGTACGAATAAAGTACTGAGTATGTAAGGCAGGAAAGCATAAGTAAGAACAGTAATGTAAATAGGGATAGGGAATATACAACCTGTGACATCTGGGTACCTCTGAGGGCTACTGACATGAAACACATGATACATACATATATATACATAAACTTTTAAAACATATGCCTTTGTGGGCATCACCATCATCATATCGTACCCGGCCGTAATAGGCTCGGTAAAACGTACCCGGCCATCATAGGGCTCGGTAGAATCATACCCGGCCACGTGGAGCTCGGTAAAACCCAACTGATCAGTGGTTGCACAATAGGTGCCGTACTCGGCCAACTATAGCGCGGCTCGGTAGAGTAAAATAGATACATATATATGATGCATGCTGGACTCATTGGAATCATATTTTGAACCTTTCGGAGTGACGTAAGGTCGGTATCCTTCGTACACGTTATTAGGATTAACTCTTCATCAAGAATCTTATAAGAATCAGGAACTACCAACAACATTGATAATATAAGAATAAGAGAAGTAACATCAATATCAATCGTTTCATAAGAAGGGCAGCAATGTAAGTACTGCTAGCTTCTAAGAGTAGAGTATCTTTGGGAGCTCATTCAATACATTATGTACAATCGGAGTCGTGCAAAAGAATGAAGGGGATAGCCTCACATACCTTGTATATACTGCCCAACCTCAAGCTATGCAAATGTCACGACTCCTTAGTCTACAATAAGAGAAATGACACTATCATTATCGTTTAAGCGTCGTAACTATTATGTATCGACCGCAACCTATTTTACGATGAAACGGACAGCACCTCCCCTATTTATATGACTTCCCACAAGTCAATACAATCACCAAACAGCCCAAACAACATCATTAATAATCATATTGAGCCTCCAAAACAGTCCACCAACTAACAACATTACTACCAAGCCTTTCGATATATATTTCACAAGTTCTAGCATCAACGACTTAGCCACAACTTGGATAATCTTAAATATATATAGAGTAAGAGGTTCCTTACCTTTAAACAGAAAGAACAACTCCAATTTGACCTTAATTTTCCACGAAATATCCCTTCAATTCTGCCACAAGAACAAGGAAGCGAAACTAGCAATTAATTTGGGTTTTTCGGCACTAGAATTACTTTAGAAGACTTGAAATCGCCTAGGGTTGATATTAAAAACTTGAAGGTATATTTATAGAACATAAAACACTTAAAACAACCTCCCACATGAACTGGAACAACACAAAAATCAGCAATAACAAGAAGAACAAGAAACTTACTAGCGCCACGGGATTCCCGACATTTGATTTGTGTTGTTTGCCCTTTGTTTGGGTCTTGGATCATGAGAGAACCTTGAGAGACTGTTTTTAGGGTTATAAGGTCTGGATATACTGAAAAATAATGACTTAAAACGGGGTTGAGGTATCTTATATATGTCCAAATGTCTTAAACCGCCTTTGTGGGCCCCATAGAGAGCAGCTTGACGCACACTCGCGAAAACGCGAATATCTCTCTATTCCGAGATCGTATCGGCAAACGGTTTAATGCGTTGCAAACTAGACTCATAGATATTCAATTTGATAGGTAGATCACCCCATAATTCCAAGCACATTGGGAGAACAATGCAGTAACATTTAACCTAAAGTTTAAGTAAAATTATAAACCTAAGTTGCGACAACTTTTATCGACTTTTGTTTCATAACTCGCTTGACTTCAAGACTTATGATACGGATATTATATAATTTAAATACATTAAAACATTACCTCTTGGGATAATTAATCACCTCTAGTGTTACCCGAAAATACGGGTTATAACATCCTTGATTAGTTTAACTTCAAATACTTGTTAACCACTCTTATACACCCTTGTATCGTTTAAGACCAATAGGATTAACTTCTTATCATCTCAAAGATAATCTTTTCTTAGATTTATGTCGACTAACTTACGACGTGATCTAAGGTACGCGAATTTGGGTTGTAACAGTTTAGAATCTAACAAGTAGCGTTGAACAATCAAGAGATGGGTTCTGAATATGTCTATAGGAGATTCTTGGTTCTTTCCTAATGAAACGTGTAATCTTTACTATCTTTCCTCTTCACGGATCTGTTAAGTTGAGTTCTAAATTACTTGTTAAGTTGATTTAGTTATTTGCCTCATTAATTGGCGTGTGGTAGAGTACGTGTGTCTTTTTGTACTTCTTGTGAACTATTTTTTGGAATTTTGCATTCTTGAGACTATATTTTTATGTGTTGCTCATGCCTTGATCTCCAGAATATCTTTGTCCATATATTATGGGATAAACCACTATTTTGCCATCCAATTTTGGGATTTAATGCAGAATTTTATACTTTCTTTTTATCCTTGGTTTTTTGGACTAAGAGAATTTTTAGATCGGATTCTCTTGAAGGGATAATGACTTTATTTATACTCCTTTGTAGGTGGAGTATATGATGAAATGGAAGACAGAGGCAGTGATGAAGATCTAGACCTTACTTAAGAGAATTTTGAATTGCTATAGATGCATGTGGCGGTTTCTAGGAATGTTTGTTATTAACATTTTAAAACTTTTAACTCTTGAAATATCAAATGTATGTACTTGGTAACATTTCATCACTTCTATGGATTTATTAGCTTGTTGAAAAATTTCGATTATGAATAGTTCATTTTGTTATTTATATAAATTTTAGTGTTTTATAGTTTATATATATATATATATATATATATATATATATATATATATATATATATATATATATATATAAATCTTTATTTACAACAAGGGCAATATTTTCAATTCAATTAAACCTTTATAATAGCTAACAAAACCGTTGCCATAGGACCTTCAAACCGTTTCAAAATAATCTAAAAACCGTTGCAATAGGTAGTTCAATCATTGCAATATCTTAAAAAAATCGTTGCCATTTCTATAATAGCCGTAACGGTTTAATAGATATAATAACAGTTATTTACCGTTGCATTAAACGTTATGGTAACAGAATTTAACCGTTGCAGTTGATAAGAATAATCGTTCCAACAGGAAGAGGAAAAACGTTGTGATAGACTATGCTATAGCAACGGTTATCTGAACCGTTTCAAAAATCGTTCCTTAAGCTCTATAGGCACGCGAGCTTGTGGAACGGGCGCTGAACCGTTGCAATATCTCTATGACAACGGTTTACCTATCTGTTTCAACGGTTTTTCATGTGTACCCATAGGTGAATTATCTTCGGGATATTTGAGAATTTTATCCTTATCACTCAAGTTGATGTATTAAGAAAGAAGGCATGATAAATAGTACATGCCTCTTTAGTGTTTGACCATTTTTTTCTCACATTCAACATTCCACTCATTTAATTATAAAACTCAGATTTGTCTGTACTATAGTTTTGAAAACTGGTGGTGTCTCTTCCAGTTCATGAGATCATAGACAAGGTCGTCGTCATTGCCATATATAAATAAGACTTCACAAAAAAGATTGCATATTAAGTTGTTAGAGAGAGAAAAAAAAAATACCGATTGGAATTAATCTGTATCTAGTTTATCAAAACTGAAAAAGAGCATCTATTTGGGATTACATCACATTCCTTATTATTTCAAGAAGTTAACAAAATCTAAATCTCAAAAATAATTGTCAATTTGGAGAATTTGAATCACGAGTCATAACCAAAATAAATTGGTGTTCAAATATGGAAACTCTGGTTCTTTGTATTTTCTCGTTCCCCTTTAGATCTTACGGAAAAATATTGGTGGGGTGGTTGTGGTGTTGTGATGGAAGAACATGGGAAAGAATTGATGAAATCCTTTTAGAGAATAAAAAAAATGGAAAATGAAAAATTCGCACAAATGTTTTTCAAATGGCGCTTTAGATACAAAATTTTAACTCTTCACTCGCCTCTTATGCGTGTAAATCACGAGTGTAAAAGTAGTTTGTATTAAATACACGCAAAAAAGATTGTGTAAGGTAATTTTTGTTTTCTGAAGGTGTGATATAGGAATTTGGTCCATACATGTCCATAGTTCCGGGGTTAAATTATGTATTCAGCCAAGAAAGAATGACAAATGCTCTTATTATTTGCCGACCCCCCTTATGTACATCTGCATAATCATTCTTTCCCGGGCTGATTAGTTAGCTAGGTTAAGAAAAATATAAGGTGATTGTGTTATAAAGAGCATTAAGGATACATTGGCTTTCTTGAATTTCACTTTATAGCATATATACTGGCAATGGACATATCCAAGAAAGACACCAGTTGTTTTGGTTTTCGTGTGGCCTTGCTGATAATTCAAATACAAGAACATCTTTCCATCTGTCATTTGGCATGATTATACCGGCTATAAGACTGACACAACGGGAGGAATCAGCTTAATATTAGAGCTTTGTTTTTAATGTCTTAGATATTTCAATAGCAATTCCATCTCACTTTTCAGAATTATTATCTTCAATTCTCATCATTTCAAAACATAACACTTTACTATAACCGAAAATGATTAAATACATCCCTGTATTAGTCGAATTAGTTAAAATATATCATTCTTTGAGTATCGGTTCAATTATACTCTTACGGTTATACTATAAGCACTAATTTACCTTTAATTTAGACGGAAGGATACGTGACAAGATCAGAAATAAATAACTCAGCTCAATTTTAAATATCCGATTTCTTTTGCAAATCCATCCACTAATTTAACCCATACCCGACCCTAATCTCCTTCTTCTCTCACACAAAGAAAGGAAAATCAACAAAATAACACAACTTGTTCTATTTCCCCAAACCCCCTCCCCCCTTTTCAGTCTTCTTCCCATACCCGCCCCCCCTCCCTCTGTTCATGTTCTTCCTTAGACCCCCTGCCCCCTTTTGTTCTTGGTCTTACCCAGAATCTCCTCAATTTGTATATTTTTTTCTGGGTCTTTTTTAAAGGATGACCATTTGTTTTGCATATCCTCAATGACAGGGAGAGATTGATTTAAAGCAAGAAGAAATGATCCAAACTTTCTACTGCTGAAATCTTTGGCAGAATTTTAAGAAGGAAACATGTGCACGCTTGAACAAAGATAACAACAAACAAGAAATGTCAGCCAAAATGATGAAAAGTTGAAGGATAAGCATTAGTGCACTAATACTGTTCCATCAATGATGCTCTCTACTGGTTGTCTTGTGAGAAAATTGCACTACATATATCAGTGTATATAGTCAACAAAAAATAATCACCAAGAAATGGTGCGAGCTACTGAATACATTGAGCAGAAATTATTTCCTCTTAGTAATCTATCCAATGCATGTTAAACCATTCATAGGGGCAGGAATGAATCAGTATTATTGCAAAGCAAGTGACTAAAAACCAGAGTACATACGTCCCCTCAGGGGCATCCAATAAAAGCAAAGTTCATACCATTGACAGCAGGGGAAAAGCTTTCTAAATAATGAATTCACTAACACTGAATTGCAACGTTTGGCATATAATGTTGACAGGGAGTCAAGAGTTGAAGAATATATCTCCCACAAACAACATATTACAAGCACAGCGGGAGGGGGTATGGGAAGAGGACAAAAAGAGGGAGGGGGATTGGGGAAATAGACTAAGGGTGTGTTTGGTATGAATCCAATTTTTTAATGTTTGGTTGACTTAAATGTTTTGAAAAATATTTTCTTTATTAATTTATTTTTCTCCAATTGGAGGAAAATGTTTAGAAGGAAAAATATTTTCCAAAACTCCTTTTCAACCTTCCCCACCCATCCCATACCCTCACACCCGCCCACCTAACCCCATCCCCTCTCTCCAAAATTGCTTTTTTTTTTAAAAAAAAATTATTTTTTTTCCGTCACCACTCACCCTACACCCCTAGCAATTTTTTTTTGTATTTTTTTTTGTAATTTCAAATTTCTGTTTTTTCGTTTTTCTACACCACCCATCCCCCACCCCACCACTCACCCCATTGCCCCAATCCCGCACGAAAAAAAGTTTTTTTTTCTACTTTTTTTTTTTTTGTAATTTCAAATTTTTGTTTTTTCGTTTTTCTGCAACCCCCCTCCCCCTCTCCCCCCTCCGGGGAAAAAATATTTTTTTTATATATTTTCAGTTTTAGTTTTTTCATCTTTCGGTTTATAAGTTCCAAAGTTATGAGTTCGGAGGTTTATGTGTTTGGAAATTTATGAGTTTAGAAATTATAAAGTTTACGGGTTCAAAATTTTGCGGTTTCAAAAGTTTAGCAGTTCGAAAATTTATGAAATTTGTGGATTCGAAAGGTTGTTGGTTCGAAAGTTTATGACTTCATTATTATTGTATCTAAATTATTTATGAATACTCTTGAGAAGTTATTTTTCTTAATTTGCGTACCAAACACCGGAAAATGAATAAAATTACTACTTATTTTCCAAGAAAATTTTTTCGGAAAATATTTTCCACGGAAAACATTTACCAAACACACCTTAAGTTGTGTTATTTTGTTATTTCCCTTTCTTTGTGCGGGTGAAGAAGGGGATTAGATTCGGGTATGTTTTAAATTAATGGGTGGGTTTTCAAAGAAAATCAGGTATCTAAAATTGAGAGTGAGTTATTTATTTTTTTTAGCTTGCCACGTGTTTTCCGCTTAAATTAGGGGCAAATTAGTGCCCATAGTATAGTGTGTAGGAGCATAATTAAACCGATACTCAAACATATGGTATATCTAAACAATTTCGAATAGTACATGAATATATTTGACTCTTTTTCGTTACTATAATAATTGTAGAATCTCAGATACCGGAGATAAACTAGTTGAGGAGAGGAAGTGGAATTGGAAAGAAAATAACAAAACATGCACCTTCAAGAGTCGTGATCGATATTTAGCAAACTCTACAATCTATTTCACAACCCAAAATTCTACTAAAGGTCTTGATGGCACCTAACCTGCTTGAGAGGCAAGCCAACACTTAACAACGACAATAAAAGCCTTAAGTAATTACCAAGGTTATTATATAAATATAAAAGTGGAATAAGTCTCAAAATAACATCATGAATACATAACCAAAGACAAGGTATAAACATGACCAAAAACTGTCTCACAAAATACCCAAAATCCGATGGCATATTACTACGAGCATCTAACAACAGTAAAATGTCTCAGCTGAATAACAAAATTTGTCTGGAAAGAAGTGAATAGATAGAAATGGATAAGTAGGGAAGGGGACTTCATATGTTGTGGATTGAATCAAGTAAAACAGCTCATCACGAATTCTTCAATAAATGCTCCTACTCCACTGTATATGTACCACAAGTACCCGCCTCAAAATCTACACAAAATATGCAAAAGTGTAACATGAGTACGAAATTACAATACTCAGTAAGTATCAAGTCTATCCTCAAAGAAGTAGTAGCAAAGGGTTGATATTGACACTTACCAACAGTCGAATAATCAGGTGAAAGTATCAATGATATATGAAGTAAAGTATGATATCGTTAAATATGTATGAAAGCCAGAAATACTATACATGTATAATTTAGACATGATTTGCAGATAAAGAGATTTGATCAGATATCAAATACTTCAATTGTCGCACAAAGACATGATGTTTATCAACAAACAACTATATAAAGCTACTGCATGAGCCCAATATATATATAAATGAATGCTAATGATCCTTTCTCAATACCTCACAATACAAATTCATATGCCTGATATGGTCCATGTGTTCAAATATAGTACCAAATCTAAGTGGTTACGCTTATAATCACCTGACCCTAGAGGGACAGATCCATATCCAAGCGTTGACTATTGTACAATCAATGATCAATAACCCATAATCAATATCTTCTCATAGTATTCATACTGCCAAAATTCTCAACGTGTCATAATATCCAACTCTCCAACTCATGCACATGTGTATAAAATAATACAATAAAGAAGCATCATACATGAGAATAAAGATGCAGATAAAAGCTCATATGACTAAAATATAGCTATAACTAATGTAATTTAATTTTGTCACAATAATTCAATAAGACATTTCAACATTCAAAGTCAATTCATAATATTTATCATATGTAAATTGAGACATTTAACCACCAAAACATGAGTCAATAAGACAAGTGTATGACTATGACTCAATAGAGAAGCTCAATATGATAAAATAATATTTTATGCCTAATTCAACGAGCCATAATCTTAAGCATTATTTTAAGTTATAGCTATGAGTCATCACGTAGTCATAGAATCACTAAGACATAGATAAACAATTTATATAATCTAAATAAGGCATATCCTAAGCCAAACTCTATCGGATATCGCCATAAACTAGCTACGTATATATACTCGTCACCTCTCATATAAGTGGATCCTAAATCAAGCAATAAAGTAGCAAATAGATCATCTATAGAGAGAATTTCCTCTTACAAAGATAACGAAGGTACTTACCTCCAGCCGGTAAGATTTAATCAATCAACAACCGCCTATTCGTCCAAATCTAACTCCAGACAACTCGGATCTAGTAAAATATAACTCAATAACGTCAAAGAAAGCTATATGAATCAATCCCAGACAATAAAATTTTAATATTTAATAAAATCCCCAAAATTCAACAGAAGTTAACCCGACCCACAATAACGACCGATCTGTCATTTTGAGCATTGACATTTTATTCGGTGGTTTGAGGTCTTGAGTAGCTTCATATAATGTATTATAAATTTTGTGCATGGATGGTTTTAATTTTCGGGAAGTTCGAAATTGATTCGAAAGAGTAAATCTCAATTTAGAAGCTTTAAGTTGGCAGAGTTGACCAAGATTTGACTTGTGAGAAAATGACCACGGATACGAGTTTTGACTGTTCCAATAGGTTTGTATGATGATTTTGGACTTCGGCGTATGTTCGGATTTGGATTTTGAGGTTCCTAGGTTGAATTGATTCTTTTTTGCGAAAGTTATCAATTTGAAGGTTTAGAAAGTTCACAAGTTTGACCGGGGATTAAATTTGATAGTATCGGGTTTGGATTTTTGTTTCAAGAATTATAATAGGTCCATTTCATCATTTGGGACTAGTGCGCAAAATTTGAATTCATTTTGGATTGGTTAGACTTGAATCAAATGCTCGGTTTAAAGTTGGATGTTTATGAACTTAAGAGATAGATCTTGATTGACGATTCTTGATTTTTATGTTATTTTGTGTGATTAGAGGCCTTGAGTAGGCCTGTGTTATTTTTTGAGACTTGTTGGTGTGTTTGGATGGGGTCCCGAGGGGCTTAGGGGAGTTCCTGATGGTTTCAAATCATTTTGAACCACTTTGGGGTAGCTGATGTTCTGGTGTTTTGATGTCCTTCGCGTTCGTGATCAGTGCGTCACGTTTGTGAAGAAGGTTTTGGGGCCCCTGTGTTTGTTCATCTTGCTCGCGATGAATAGGTCGCGTTCGTAAAGCATTGTGGTCAGACATAGTTTTGGCCATCGCGTTCGCGTGGTCAGTGATGCGTTCGCAAATGCATGGGCAACATGGAACTTCACGTTCGTATGGGAGGCGCCACGTTCACAGAGCATAGTTGGCTGCAGGCAGATTTAACTATGCTCTCCACTCCAATCTAGGCAATCCCGGCATGGCTAAAATCACAGTCTTGACATGACAATACAAGATAGCGTAATATAGGGACAACCAAAGCATACCAAGAGTGACCTCAAAATCCACTATATTCAGCTACAAAGGATCAAATACAGTATCAAAACCATTAATAATAGCAACACAAGACATGTACACCCAATCAACTACTTTGGAATCTCCAACCAGTATAGACACAAAAACATGAACATCAATAGAATCATGAGGCATACTCAAATGCGAAGCAAAATATGAAGACACATAAGAATATGTAAAACCCGGATCAAACAACACGAAAGCATCTTTATGACAGACAGAGATAATACCTGTAATAACTGCATCGGACAATTCTGCGTCTAGCTGGAAATGCATAACAACAGGTTTGAGCCTTACCAACCTGTCTTCCACCTTTGGGACGACCTCTCACGGACTGGTATCCACCTCTAATTGAATGGTCCATATCTTGGGCTGCCTGACCCCACCTCTAGCTGGCTGTACGGGTGGCGGAGCCATCGATGATGGAATCATAGTACGAGTACCCTGATGTGGCATATTGCTCTGTCACCTGGGGCAATACTTCGCGACATGCCTCAAATCCCCACATGTATAACAAGCCCTCAGCTGATGTGACTGCTGACCTTGAAATTGTCCCTGTCCACCTAATAACCACCTTGGTAACTCTGTATCGGAGGTGCATTATATGCTAGCTGCTCGAGACGAGATCCACAAGCATAGTGGCTACCTGAAGTACCATTGTTGATCTATAAAGCTGAATGAACCTACCTAATAGGACGACCTCTACCAAAGGAACCTCTGACTCCAAACTAGGCATAACTGAATCCTACAAAATGTCGAGGCATCTTTTCAAAGGTCGTCTCCCTAGCCTGGCCTTTAATTCGCTCGATCCTCCTGGCAATCTCCACTACCCGAGTAAAAGAAATCTCATATCCAGTATCTCTGACCATTTAACGTCTGATGCCATAGGTAAGACCATCTATGAACCTCCACACATTCTTCATTCAGTAGGGATCAGGATAGCTGCATGGCATAAAATTCCACAAATCTAGTCTCATACTGAGTAATGGTCATGCTACCCTGTTGAAGGTCATCGAACAGACTGCAGAACTCCTCTCTCTGAGTGAAGGGAATGAACTTCTACAAGAATAACTGCGAGAACAGAGCCCATGTGATATGAGGTAATCCTGCTGGCCTACCTTGCATATACACCAAACACCACATCTTGGCAGAACCATGCATCCGAAATATGATGAAATCAACTCCGTTGGACTCCACTATCCCTATGTTGCACAAAATCTCATAGCAACGGTCCAAGAAGTCCTGGGTGTTTTCAGAAGATGTACCACTAAAGTGAGGGGGATACAACTTGGTGAACTTGTTCAACCTCTTCAGCTCATCATCTTACATCACAGGTTTGTCCCCGAGATGTGTAGTAACAACAGGCTGAACTGCCCTAAATGGTAGAACTGTTGGGGCTTGATAACTGTAACCCATTTTGCTCTAAAGTGTGAGTAGCGGGAGTCTGGGATCCTCTCCCGGCCTGAGAAATAGCTGGTGCCACAGGAAACACTCTAGCCTGAGCCATACTTTCCATCAAGCCAACCATGCAGACTAAGGCATCCTGAAGCACTAGGGTAGAAATAAACCCCTCTAGGACCAGAGCTGGTCCTACAGGCTCTGTCGGAATAGGGATCTCATCATCCTGCTCTATCTGAGGCTCGATAATGGGTGTTGCTGCACGTTCTCTAGGCTGAGCTTTACCTCTACCTCTAGCTCTGCCTCGGCCCCGACCCCTACCCTTGGTAGTGGCTACAATCTGGGGCTCCGACTCCTGATCACTCGTGGATGACATATGCGTCCTTACCATTTGTGAGGGAATAAGAGAAGAATGATTCAAACTCAATGACATAACAAAGTCGCATGATAGAGAAAGAAAGAAAGTGAAATTTCCTAAAGCCTTATAGCCTCTAGAAGATAAGTACAGACGTCTCCGTTTCGATCCTCAAGACTCTACTAGGCTTGTTCATGACTCGTAAGCCCTATACAACCTGGGGCTCTAATACCAATCAATCGGGGTCATGATAGCATAACACCGTTTGTAACACACAACTAATAATACAAAAGAATTCCAATAAAGAATTGACAGCAGAGAAATAACATAGCGTAGAAGAAATTTGAGATAAACATGATAAGTTCTAAAACCAACATCTAACGCAAACCACCCCAAAATGTGGAGTCACAAGTAGATGAGCTCTAGAGTTTACTACATATACTGTTTTGAAAGAAATAACACTGCCCGAATAATGGAAACAAAAAAATGGAAATAAGAAGATGACTCAAGGCATGCAAAAGGAATGCAGCTCGACCTCAAATCACCTGCCCAGTATATTCTAAGCTCTTTTCGGGACTCCGTTAGTATCGATATCCGGATTTGCACATGAAGTACAGAAGTGTAGTCTAAGTATAACTAACCCAATGTATTTAGTAAGCGTCGAGCCTAACCCAAATGTGGTAGTGACGAGGCTAAGATGAGACACCTACAATAAATATGTACAGTAATATATATAAAAACAATAAATTAACAAAATAACAGATAGGTATCAAACATAATGATGTAATAATGATAAGCGGGGGAGGATGTAAGGACCCCTAAAATTTCACCTATAACCCGGGTTTTCGTGGCACCGAGGTAGAGTAATGTGATTGAGGGTTGTAGAGTACGTCGGGGAGTTGAAGGAATAATTTTTCTGACCATGGTGTTTCTGCAGTCCGCTATGCGACTGCAGAACCACTTTGTGGGCCGCAGATCGGCCACAGAGTGAAGCAGAACTTGAGATAATTTTGAGGGCCATTATGTGGCCGCATAACCTTTCACCGTCCTCACAACCCATCACAGATCCAGGATGAGAAAACTTTGAAAAAAGGTTCTGTGGTCCATCATGAGACCGCATAACTGATTCGTGGACCGCAGATCCATCGCAGACTGGTCCAGCCCTGCCTAGTTTTTGAGATCCTTTCTGCAATCTCCTTTGCGGGCCGCATACCTATTTTGTGGTCCGGTCTGCTACTACAGACCCAACTTCGTAGAGTTTATATTTTGGAAAATTTCACCCGATCCCATTTTTATAAAAACAAATTGGGGTTTATTTTGGCTGGATCTAACTGACACTTTAGAGAGAGGAAAGTGGTCTAGAGTGAGAGGGAGATTCCTATGCTAATTGTTCATCAATATTTGCTCAAGACTTGGAGACTTCACAAGGAAAACTCACAAGATCTTCATCCAAGAGGTAATGTTCCATACCCTAGTCTTCAATTTCGAGTTTGGGGTAGAAGATGGGTAATGAAGAGTGTTATTCTTAGGCATGGTGGTGTTATCTATGCATGCATGTACTAACAGAGTTGTGGGAAGGTTGTTGAGCTCAAAAGGGTAGATATTGGGTTGTGGGATGAAGGAATCCACCATAGGAGGACCTTGAAAACATAATGCACACCTAGTGCTTGATAAAATGCTTAAGTGGGCTGAACCTATAAATATCTTCCTAATTGTGGCTCCATTTTATCATGTATCTAAATAGATCAAAGTTGCTAGGATTTTCGGAACTGTGTAGTAATTTAAGGAGAGATTAAAGCGAGGTATGTCGGCTAAACTCCTCTTGTAGAATCGAATCCATGACGTCCTCATAAGTTGTAATTATGATTGTCTCAAGCTCTTATATCTCATGTTCCGAGCTATTCCTTATAAATTTGACTATTTTGAATAAACTCTATGTGGAAAGATATATATTCAAAATGTTTCCCCAATGCTCTTATCATATTGTTTTATCCTTCGAGATTGTATTCGAATGTGACCACATGCCGAAGTATTATGAATTCAGTTATGTCTAAATTGCTATTTATTATGCCAAATTGTGGAAGAAAGCTCAATGTGCCTAAGACTCTTACTTGCTCATATGTGTATTAAAAGTTGTGATTAGAGATGCTTTGTTGTTGATAATCCATGATGAAGTTTGTAAATGAAAGGGGTGAACATGAAATAGGAAATATGACTGATGTGCCAAGAATGATATTACATTTGTGGCCACTAGTGCCAATGAAATGAAAAGATGAGTAAAAGACTATGAAATGAGCTGAAAGTCATTTATATAATAAATATTTGGGTGTATCGTTAGTCATCGAGTAAGGGTAGATTGAAATGACCTAACCCCAAAACTACATGTGTCGGTGTAGGTATGTATTACGATTATTCCCATTGTTTGGGATGCGATTGATGTGATGAGATTATTTCACTTAAATGGGATGAGATGATTGCTAGAAAATGGTGATGTTGATCCACACGGCATTGTGGTGAGACGACCTAGACGGTCGGGTCAAGGTCGGACGCCATGCCGCACACATGGTGGTGATTGTGCTTGAGATTGTGATTGAGATAATGATTGAGATCTTGATTGTGATTGTGACTGTTGTTGATGTCTTTGGGTGAGACGACCTAGCCAATCGGGCCGTGATCGGACTCCGTGCCAAAAATCACGGTGGTATATCGGTGCTAAAGTTCTCCCATCCTAAAATATGGAAAATTTACTTGAAAACTTGTCTTGCTCCTAACTTGATGTCTTGGTATTATTTGAGGCTTCCATTGATTCTATGATTGTTCTTCCTTGTTTTATTACTCGTTTTATTGAGAGGGTGTTTATTCATTCATAGTAGTACTATTCTATATGTACTAACGTCCTTTTTTCCGGGGGCGCTGGATGCAGGTGGTCCACAACAGGCGGCTTTGATGAGTGATAGAGGTATACCCTCTTCTCAGCTGACTTGGTGAGCCCCACTTCATTTCGGGATCGCATATCCTTTTTTCTTTGTGTATTATGTTTTGAGGTATAGCTGCCAGCATTTTCATAACACTCTTTTGTATCTATTAGAGACTCCATAGACATAATGTGGGTTGTATGTTGGTGTCGGGAAAGTCAATCTAGTAATGTTGTATTTGTACCACTTGTTCCACTTCAAACTATGAAAGTGTATGTATTTTGAGAACTTATAAATGATGTAACTAATGGTAATGAATTTGTGTTGCTCACATGATCTTCTCCTTGTCTAATTAATGAAATAGATCTTCTCTTTATTCATGGGTGAGTTCGGAGAGAAGGTATTGCACATGCTTGTTTGGCCGTTTTATCTCGGTTAAGCGCCGGTTGCTCTCCCCGAGGTTGAGGCGTGACAAACTTAATATCATAGCCTAAGGTTTTAAAGTGTCCTAGGATGTATCGGAGCCATGTCTAGTAAAGTCCTTCTTATCGGTGTGTTTTCTACTACATCTATAATTAGGAGGCTAGTTGAGCAATTAGGAATAATACCCTTCTTTGATGTTCTAGATCGTGTGATAGAGTTGGTTGTAAGACTGTTCCTCCTCTAACTCGTGTATTGCTCTAATTTTCAGTAAATGGCGCCTAAAAAGAAAGCAAGAACTGGCCAAGCAACCAATGCCACCCCAGGAGTGGCAGTTGATTCTATACTTGATGATGTGGGTGAGCACCCGAGGGGTGATGATATTCCCCCAACTACTACACTACCCGATTCTACTACTCCTACTCAGACTGCACCAATCCCTACTCCTACTGAGGGTGCAACGATTCCTCCAGTTGATATTATAGTTCCACCTCCAGCCCCAGCTCCCGGTATGGTGTTTCTGAGGGGGACCTTAGGGGAGCCATACATATACTGGCTCAGATAGTAGCTTCCCAGGCCTAGAGATCGAATGTTGCACCTACTTCTTCCAATCAGCCGGGGGATTCTGCTAGTTCTAGAGTGAACATGTTTCTTCAGTTACATCCTCTAATGTTCACAGGTACTAATCCCGAGGAGGACCCCTAGGACTTCATTGATGAGATGCACAAGACTCTCCGAGTTATGCATACTATTGAGATGGAAGCAGTGGAGTTGGCTTCCTACCGCATGAAAGAGGTGGTATATTCTGGGTTTGAGCTGTGGGAGGAGTCCCGTGAGGAGGGGAGACCTCCGACAAGGTGGAGTGAGTTTGCTGATGCCTTCATCGATCATTTCTTTCCTGCTGAGACAAAGGCAGCCAGTGCTGTTGAGTTTGAGAGCCTGAGGCAAGGTAGCATGAGTGTGTGGGAGTATCATATGAGATTCACGCACCTGTCCAAGTATGCTATTTACATGTTGCCCACTGTGGAGGCAAGAGTGTGCCGGTTTGTGCAGGGCCTTAGCCACTTGGTTATTAATGAGGCCGCTACAACCGCCTTGAATTCTGATATGAACTACGGTGGTGGGAGATTCCAGCAGCAGCAGAGGCCCCTATGCCCTAGATGTGGGAAGTTGCACTTAGGGGTCTGTTACATGGACCTACCCATATACTACAGGTGCAGGTTGAGAGTCCACATTCAGAGGAATTGCCGTTCACCCCTCCAAGGTGTGGGCAGGGGTATGGCACAACCAGCTAGTTCTGCAGCTACTTTATCTGCAACACCTCCTCCAGCTCGAGGCACTCCAGTACATGCAGGGCGTGGTGCAGGTAGGGGTGGTACACAGAGTTCGGGAGGACGCAACCATTTCTATACTATGAAGGGTCGCCAGATTTCATAGGCTTCTCTAGATGTTGTCACAGGTATATTGACTGTCCAATCTCATGATATATATGCCCTTATTGGTCCCGGTTCTACTTTGTATTATGTCACTCCTTATGTTGCTATGGGATTTGGGATAGAACCGAAACAACTTATGAGTTATTTTCTGTATCTACTTTGGTTGGTGAGTGTATTATGGCTGCGGGGATTTATAAGGATTGTGTTATCACGGTGCGTGGTCGGGACACCATGGACGATCTCATTGAATTGAGGATGGTTGATTTTGATGTAATAATGGGGATGGACTGGCTTTTTCATGTTTTGCTAAGCTTGATTGCTGAACTAGGATCGTTATATTTGAATTTCCAAACAAGCCAATTATCGAATGGAAGTGGGATGATGTGGTGCCGAAGGGTAGATTTATTTCTTACCTTAAGTCCACAAAGATGATCAGCAAGGGGTGTATTTACCATTTGGTCCGGGTTACGGACACCGATGCTGAGGCACCTACACTTTAGTCTGTACCAGTTGTGAATGAATTTCCGGAGGTCTTCCCGGATAAGCTCCCTGGGATCCCACCCTACAGAATGGCACCGACAGATTTAAAGAAGCTAAAGGAACGATTGAAGGATTTGTTAGAGAAGGGTTTTATCTGGCCGAGTGTGTCGCCTTGGGGCACACCGGTTCTCTTTGTAAGGAAGAAAGATGGGTCACTAAGGATGTGTATAAACTATCGGCAACTCAACAAGGTCACGATCAAGAATAAGTACCCACGACCAAGGATAGATGGCATGTTTGAACAAATGCAGGGTGCTAAGTACTTCTCCAAAATTGATTTAAG
Organism: Nicotiana tomentosiformis; assembly: GCF_000390325.3. NCBI lineage: Eukaryota > Viridiplantae > Streptophyta > Magnoliopsida > Solanales > Solanaceae > Nicotiana > Nicotiana tomentosiformis. The sequence goes on along the minus strand of NC_090812.1, from coordinate 144,822,183 downwards.
ATCCTGGTATCACCAATTGAAGATCAGGGAGTAGAATATTCCGAAAACAGATTTCAGCACCCGGTATGAGCACTTTGGGTTTCCGATGATGTCTTTTGGGCTAACAAATGCCCCAACAGCTTTCATGGATCTTATAAATCAATTCTTCAAATCTTTTCTCGAAGCCTTCGTGATAGTGTTAGTTGATGATATTCTGGTATATTCACAAAGTCGAGAGGACCATACCGATCATCTCAGAGCAGTTCTACAAACTCTGTATCGACACAAGTTGTATGCGAAGTTTTCAAAATGTAAATTTTGGCTTGAATCTTTCACATTCTTGGGTCATGTCGTCTCTAGAGAAGGAATTAAGGTTGATCCTAAGAAGATTGTAGCAGTGAAGAATTGGCCTAGACCTAGAACTCCAACAGAGATTCGCAGTTTCTTTGGCTTAGCTGGGTATTACATGAAATTTATGGAGGGGTTCACTACTCTTGCCTCTCCATTGACTGAATTGATGCAGAAGGTGGTTATGTTTTAATGGTCAGATGCTTGTGAAAAAAGCTTTCAAGAGTTGAAATCAAGATTGACTACGACACCAGTGTTGACCCTACTAGAGGGTGCAGATGGGTTTGTGGTATATTGTGATGCTTCAAGGATCGGACTTGAGTGTGTATTAATGCGACATGGAAAGGTGATAGCTTATGCTTCTAGGAAACTCAATAATCACGAGAAGAACTATCCAACGCATGACTTAGAACTTGCAGCGGTGGTATTTGCATTGAACATTTGGCATCATTATTTGTATGGGGTCCATGTGGATATATTCATGGACCATAAGAGCCTTCAATATATTTTCAAGCAGAAGGAATTGAATCTGAGGCTGAGAAGATGGCTTGAGTTACTCAAGAATTACAACATCGATATTCTATATCATCCGAGGAAGGCTAATGTTGTGACGGATGCTCTTAGCCTGAAATCTATGGGTGGCTTGGCTCACTTAGAGGCATATCAAAGGCCGTTAGCCAAGGAGGTTCATCAGTTGTCTAGTTTGGGAGTTCGTCTTGCGGATTATAGTGAGGAGGGGTGCTTGTGCCAAATAGGGCTGAATCATAACTTGTTGTGGAAGTCAAGAGAAGCAATACAACGATCCATTGTTGGTGTAGTTGAAAGAGGGGATACATGAACATAAGACCTTGACTATTTCTCTTGGCATGGATGATGCTACACTAAGGTACCAAGGGCGATTATGTGTTCCAAATGTCGATGGTCTCCGGGAAAGAATCATGATCGAGGCTCACACTTTTAGGTATTCCGTGCACCTAGGCTCTACAAAGATGTATCATGATCTTAAGAAAGTCTACTAGTGGAATGATATGAAGAGGAATGTAGCGGACTTTGTAGCAAGATGCCCAAATTGTCAACAAGTAAAGGCCGATCATTAAAGGCCCGGTGTTTTGGTATAGAACATTGAAATTCTGATGTGGAAATGTGAGATGATCAATATGGACTTTGTGGTGGGACTACCTCGCACTCCTCGCAGGTTCGACTCGATTTGGGTGATTGTGGATCGATTCACAAAATCAGCCCACTTCTTACTTGTTGAGGCTACCGACACATCATAACATTATCCTCAGTTGTATCTCAAGGAAATAGTCAGGTTGCATGGCACTCCAGTTTCTGTTGTCTCAGATCGAGGGGCACAGTTCACAGCTAATTTTTGGAAGAACTTTCAGCAAAGTTTGGGTACTCAGGTAAATCTTAGTACAACTTTCCATTCACAAACCGACGGGCAGGAAGAGCGGACTATTCAGACGCTCGAGGATATGTTGTACGCTTGTGTTCTTGACTTCAAGGGTAGCTGGGATGATCATTTGCTGCCCATAAAATTTCCTTACATCAACAATTATCATGCTAGCATTCAGATGGCACAGGTTAAGGCTTTATAAGGTAGGAGATGTAGATCTCCCATTTGATGGTTTGAGATTGGGGAAGCAGAGTTGATAGGGCCAGACGTCGTGTATCAGGATATGGAGAAGGTTAGGTTTATTGCGGAACGGTTGACAACTACTCAGAGCCGCCAGAAGTTCTATCCGGATGTGCGTCGTAAGGATTTGGAATTCAAAGAGGATGATTGGGTATTTTTGAACATTTCCCCCATGAAGGTTATAATGCGGTTTGGTAAGAAAGGGAAGTTGAGTCCGAGGTATGTCAGACCATACATATTCATTCAGAGGATTGGTCGGGTGGCTTATAATCTTGAACTACCTCCAGAGATTTCTTTAGTGCACCAGTGTTTCATGTATCCATGTTAAAGAAGGTGCTTGGAGACCCGTTGCTTATTGTTCCAGTTGAGACTATTGAGGTTACTTATGAAGAAATTCTAGTTGCCATTCTTGATAGGCAAGTCCGTAAGCTGAGAAATAAAGAAATTGCCTCCATGAAAGTGCTATGGCAAAACCAACAGGTCGAAGAGGCCACCTGGGAGGACTCGGAAGAAATGAAGAAGAAGTACCCTCATTTGTTTGAATAGCTATGTTTTTATGAAGTTGTGTTCTATGAGAATTCTAAGAGTTTACCTTCTATGAATTATGTTTCTCTTGTACAGTTGATGCTAATGGTATTTCTTTTTGGTAATATATTGCTTATGAGGCCACGGTTGGCATTATTTTCATGTTATGTTGCATCTTTGGATTATGTATATGTTATTAGGTTTGGTTCCTGGGATTCTCTGACAGGTGGACAGGCCCAATTACAGCGAAGACTCTGGCAAGATTTTTGGAAATTTAGGGAGTCAGTCAAAAATTTAGAACTGTTGGTGTTGAAGTAATAGCTGAGTCACATTGGATGCTAATGATGAACTTTGACCCTCATTCGAGGACGAATGATCTTAAGCGGGGGAGGATGTAAGGACCCATAAAATTTTACCTAAAACCCGAGATTTTGTAGCGCCAAGGAGAAAGCTCGCCACGGTACGGACCTAATGAGTTGTACAGTACATCAGGGAGTTGAAGAAATCATTTTGCTAACCATGGCATTTCTGCAGTCCACTATGGGACCGCAGAACCACTTTGTGGACCGCAGATCAGCCGCAGAGTGAAGTAGAACTTGAGCTAATTTTGAGGACCATTATGCAGAGTGAAGTAGAGTGAGAGGGAGATTCATATGCTAATTTTTCATCAATCTTTGCTCAAGACTTGGAGACTTCACAAGGAAAACTCACCAGATCTTCATCCAAGTGGTAATGTTCCATACCCTAGTCTTCAATTTCGATTTTGGGGTAGAAGATGGGTAATGAGGAGTGTTATTCTTAGGCATGGTGGTGTTATATATGAATTCATGTACTAACAGAGTTGTTGAGTTCAAAAGGGTAGATATTGGGTTGTGGGATGAAGGAATCCACCATAGGAGGACCTTGAAAACATAATGCACACGTAGTGCTTGATAAAATATTTAAGTGAGCTGAACTTATGAATATCTTCCTAATTGTGGCTCAATTTTATCATGTCTCTAAATAGATCAAAGTTTCTACGATTTTCGGAACTGTTTAATAATTTAAGGAGAGCTCAAAGCGGGGTATGTTGGCTAAACTTCTCTTGTAGAATCGAATCCATGATGTCCTCGTAAGTTGTAATTATGATTAGCTCAAGCTCTTATGTCTCATGTTCCGAGCTATTCCTTATAAATTTGACTATTCCGAATAACATCTATGTCGAAAGATATATATTCAAGATGTTTCCCAAATGCTCATATCATATTATGTTATCGTTCGAGATTGTATTCGAATATGACCACGTGTCGAAGTATTATGAATTAAATTATGTCTAAATTGCTAGTTATTATGCCAAATTGTGGAAGAAATATCAATGTGACTAAGACTCTTACTTTCTCATATATGTATTAAAAGTCATGATTAGAGATGCTTTGTAGTGATACGGCCTAGCCGGTCGGGTCGATATCGGATGCCATGCTGCACACATGGTGGTGATTGTGCTTGATATTGTGATTAAGATAATGATTGAGATCTTGATAGTGATTGTGATTGTGGTTGATGTCTTTGGGTGAGACAGCCTAGCCGATCGGGCCGTGATCGGACTCCGTGCCAAATATCATGGTGGTATAGTGGTGTTAAAGATCTCCCAACCTAAAATATGGAAAATTTACTTGAAAAATTGCCTTGCTCCTAACTTGATGTATTGGTTTGGTTTGAGGCTTCCATTGATTCTATTATTGTTCTTTCTTGTTTTATTACTCGTTCTATTGAGGATGTTTGTTCATTCATACTAGTACTATTCTTTATGTACTAACATCCATTTTGCCGGCGGCACTACATCTTTAATGGACACAGGTGATTCCGCAACAGGTAGCTTTGATTAGTGATAGCGGTATACCCTCTTCCCAGCTGACTTGATGAGCCCCATTTCATTTCGGGGTCGTGTATCTTTGGTTCTTTGTATATTATGTTTTGGGGTATAGCTACCGGTATTATCATAGTACTCTTTAGTATCTATTAAAGGCTCCGTAGACATAGTGTGGGTTGTATATTAGTGTTGGAAAAGTCGAACTAGTAATGATGTATTTGCACCACTTGTTCCACTTCAAACTATGAAAGTGTATGTATTTTGAAAACTTATAAATGATGTAACTAATAGTAATGAATTGGTGTTTCTCACATGATCTTCTCCTGGTCTAATTAATGAAATAGATATTCTCTTTATTTATGGGTGAGTTCGGGTAGAAGGTATTGCACAGGCTTGTTCGGCTGGGTTTTCTCGATTGAGCGTCGGTTGCGCTTCCCGAGGTCGGTGCATGGCAAAAGGGATTACAAGTACACAAGTAAAGGGGCACAAAACAGAGACATAGAGTAAAGTGTCACTAAGTCATCCTCTTTCAAAAGTAAATAATGAAACTACAAAGCCATGTCCAAATTCCAAATATCAAAGTTAAGAGCAATGAAATCAACAAAGTTGCACGGCTTCACCCTTCGTGCATTTACTCTCATTTTGACATTATAATATATAAGTAATTGCATGGCATCACCCTTCGTGCTTTTAATCTCATTCTCATGTCATAATATAAAAGAAATTGCACGACATCACCCTTCGTGGTTTACTCTCATCCTCACATTATAATGTAAAAACAAGCACGGAAACACCCTTCGTGCATATCCTCATGTTCATGCAACCAATAATATCAATATGTAAATAAGGAAGGGGAATACCTCACTTATTATCACAAGCATTCACATACAACACATTACCAAGCAAGGTGGGAAGCAAATTCAACCTCAACAATTGTATTTGAACACAAGTCGTCATGTGAGAATCTTCAAACAAATAGCACAAACAACCAATCAATAATTCAACAATCACAACACCAATGCCTCAATAATATCAATCATAGAAAATAATATGGCTACGAGAAATTAAAGAATAAAATAATCTATCTAAAGCATGAAAGACATAATACACAAATAACATAGCTCATGGTTGTCCCATCGACAACACATATACACCCTTCACCTTGCATATACGCTTCCCTCAACACATAGTTCACATAGCAAATAGACTCGATTTTACCCTATTTTCTACAAATCAAGGTTAACCAAGATACTTACCTCTTGTCGAAACACAATACAATCCAACACCGTATTTCCTTTAGAACAAGCTTCTAAACCAATCGAATCTAGTTAAATATTTTTCAAGCAAGTCAAAACAAACTTTAGAAACTATCCATGAATGAAAAAGGTTCAATCTTTAACATAATTGAAAACATCAACAAAAAGTTAACCCGAGCTCACACGGTCGAAATTCGAAATTAAGAACAAATCCCGATAACCCATTCACCCCGAGCCCGGACATGTGATTTATTTCGAAATAAGACCTCAATTTGAGGTCTAAACCTTAATTTAATAAAATCCCTAAATTCTATCAAAATCCCCCAATTTCTACTTTAAAATTCTTAGATTTGATGATGAAATTCATGAAAAAGTAATGTAAATTTAACAAAAGCATTTTATGATTACTAACTTATGAATTTGGGAAGAAATTGCTTTCCAGAAATCACCTCTATAGAGCCCAGGGTTCAAAAATGGTGCAAAATGAGCTAAGTCCCAAAATTCCCATATTTTTACTCAGCTGCAGATGTCATTCGCAATTGCGACTTTCACAAATGCGAATAGCTTCTGAGCCCTTCAGCTGTTGCAATTGAGACACAAACTTCGCATTTGCGAAATGATCACCTACAACAAAAGCGATACTACATTCGCATTTCCGAAGGCTGTCAAGCCTAGTCTTGAGTCACTAATGCGACGCATTAATCGCAAATGTGATGCCCTCCAACTCGCAAATGCGACCATTGCTGCACAAAAAAGAAGCTCTCTGTTCCCATTCTCCCTTTGCAAATGCAAGCCTGACTTCGCAAAAGCAAAGCTCATATTTGCAAACAAATCATCACATTTGCGGGACCTGTAGACTAACCAAACTAGATGTTGCATCAGCTATTCAAAACTATTTGAAGCACACTTCAAACTCACCCTATCCACTCAAGCTCTAATACGGACATCATCACAACTGTAATAACATTATACAAACTCGTGCACAAGCTCCAATCAGCAAAATAACATCTAAATTCAAGAATCGATCATTAAAACTCAAGATTTTAAAGTTCAAAACTCAGTTTTCCAACTTTTCACGTAATGCCCCAAAACGTCTCGGGTTACCCGGGACTCCAACAAAACATGTGGGCAAATCCAAAAATGTCATAGGAACCTACATGAATTGTCAAAATATTAATTTAATGTTGTTTAGCAAAAAACGTTGACCATGGTCTACTATAGCCGCATTTAAAGTCAAAAATTATATTTTCTTCAAAATTTCACATATAAACTTTTCAAGAATCAACACGGACTATGCATACAAGTCATAAATCATCAAATTACGCTATGAAAAGTCTTGAAACACATAAAAGTAAGCTAGTACTCAAAACGACCAATTGGGTCATTACATTAGCTCGAGGTTGTTTTGAGTGTGGAAAGGTAAGGCATATTAAGAGGGATTGTCCCAAATATGGTAGAGGTGCATCACAACAGGGTTCTCAGGCAGTGACTCTATTTCCAGTTGTTACACCATCAACTCCACCAGCTAGATGGGTAGCTCATGCAGTTAGGGGACACCCAGAGGCAGAGGTCAGACGAGCGGATGTTAGGCCAGCTGTTATGCATTCCCAGGTAGACTCGAAGCAGAGACCTTTAATGCGGTTATCACAATGTTGTTTCAGTTTGTCATAGAGATGCATCTGTTTTATTTTATCTTGTTTCTATATATGCTTATGTTTCATCGTACTTTGCATCACATTTGGGTTTGCCTCTTAGTTCTCTTGTTATTCATGTTCATGTATCTACACAAGTTGGTGACTCTATTATGGTAGATCGTGTATATCATTCTTGTTTGATTACTATTGGTGTCTTTGAGACCCGTGCAAATATTCTGTTACTTAGTATGGTGGATTGTGATGTGATTCTAGGTATGGACTGGTTATATCCGTTTTATGCTATTTTGGAGTATCACGCTAAGACCGTGACGTTGGCTATGCCGGGGTTGCCAAGGTTTGAATGGAAGGGTTCTCTTGGGTATGCTTCTAGTAGGGTGATTTTATTTTTGAATGCTCAACGGATAGCATACGTAGCTTTTGTAAGGGATGTTAGTGTTGCTACTCCTACCGTTGAGTCAGTTTCAGTTGTGAGGGAGTTTCCAGATATATTCCCAACAGATCAACCCAGCATTCCACCCGATAGGGATATTGATTTTAGTATTGACTTGATGCCGAGCACTCAGCCCATATCTATTCCATTGTACCATATGGTTCTGGGAGAGTTTAAGGAATTGAAAGAACAGTTGCAAGAGTTACGAAATAAGGGTTTCATCAGGCCTAGTGTATCGCCATAGGGTGCACTAGTTTTGTTTGTAAAGAAGAAGGATGGTTCCACGAGGATGTGTATTTACTATCGGCAGTTGAACAATGTTACCATCAAGAACAAGTATTTATTGCCTCACATTAATGATTTATTTGACCATCTTCTGGGTGCTAGTGTGTTCCCGAAGAGTAATTTGAGATCGAGGTATTACCAGTTAAAGATTAGGGCTTCCGACATTCCTAAGATGACTTTCATGACTTATTAAAGACACTATGTGTTTTTGGTGATGTCCTTTGGGCTAACTAATGTCCCAATAGCTTTTATGCATTCGATCAATAATGTGTTTCAGCGGTATTTGGATTCCTTTGTTATTGTGTTCATTAATGATATCTTTGTATGCTCCTGTAGTTCTCAGGAGTATCAGCAACATCTGAGGATTGTGTTCCAGATTTTAAGGGAGAAGAAGCTATATGCTAAGATCTCTAAGTATGAGTTTTGACTAGACTCGGTGGCATTCTTGGGTCACGTGGTATCTAGTGATGCGATCAAGGTGGACCCGAAGAAGATTGAGTCAGCTTAAAGTTGGCCCAGACCTTTTACCACCACTGAGATTAGGAGTTTCTTAGGCTTGGTTGGGTATTATCGCCATTTTGTAGAGGGTGTCATCTATTGCAGTCCCATTGACTCAGTTGACTTAGAAGGGCACTTCGTTTAGGTGGTCAGACGGGTGTAAGGATATCTTTCACAAGCTAAAGACAGCATTGACTATGACTCCGATGTTGGTTTTTCCTTCAGGATCGGGATCTTATATTGTCTATTGTGATACTTCATTAGTCTTGGATGAGTATTGATGCAGGACTGTAGGTTGATTCCCTATGCATCACGCCAGCTAAAGCCCCATGAGAAGAACTATATGGTGCATGATTTGGAGCTAGCTTCTACTATATACGGGCTCAAGATTTGGAGGTATTATCTATATAACATGCTTTGTGAGGTGTAAAAAGATCACCGGAGTCTCCAGCATCTGGTCAAACAAAAATACTTGAACTTGAGGCCACAGAGATAGTTGGATCTACTGAAGCACTATGATATCACCATTCTTTATCATTCGGGGAAGTCCAATGTAGTAACTGACGCCTTGAGTAGAAAGGCAGAGAGCATGAGAAGTTTTGCATTTATTCTGGCTGTTTAGAGACCATTAGCTATGGATGTTTAGGGTTTGGCCCATAGGTTCATGAGGTTGGTTATCTCGAAACCCAACAGGTACTTGCTTGTGTTACAGTCGTCTTTGTTTGAGCACATTAAGGTGCGCCAATATAATGATCAAAACTTGCTTGTACTTAAGGACATAGTGTACCGAGGTGGTGCCAAGGAGGCGACTATTGTTGATGATGGGGTATTGAGGCTTCAGGGTTGGATTTGTGTTCCGAAGGTGGATGGTTTGAGGGAGTTGATCCTTAAAGAAAATCATAGTTTGCGGTATTCTATTCGCCCAGGTGCAATGAATACATATCATGATTTAAAGTAGAATTATTGGTGGAGAAGGATAAAGGTGGACATCATCGAGCATGCTTCGTGGAGTTTGAACTGTCAGTAGGTCAAGTATAAGCATCAATGACCAGGTGGTTTACTTCATAGGTTAGATATACCAGAATCGAAGTGGGAGCGTATCACTATGGATTTTGTGGTTGGGTTGCCACAGACCTTGAGGAAATATCACTATGGATTTTGTGGTTGGGTTGCCACTCACCAAGTCTATATATCTTCTTCTAGTCATGACTTCCTACACTTCTAAGCAGTTGGCTCGAATTTATCTTAGATAGATTCTTCGCCTACTTAGTTTGCATGCGTCTATCATTTTTTATCGAGGCACTCAATTTACATCCCATTTTTGGAGAGCAGTGCAGCGTGAGCTGGGCACACAGGTCGAGTTGAGTATGACATTTCTTCCTTAGATAGACAGACAACCCGAGCGTACTATTCAGATCTTAGAGGATATGTTGAGAACCTACGTCTTTGATCTCGGAGGCCAGTGGGATCAGTTTCTACTATTAGCAGAGTTTGCCTACAATAACAACTAGCGATCGAGTATCCATATGGCTATGTACGAGGCCCTATATAGGAGGTGATGTCGTTCTCTGATTGGTTGGTTTGATCTTGGAGAGGCTACGTTGTTGGGCACTAATCTACTTCGTGATGCTTTGGAGAATGTGAAATTAATTCAAGAGCGGCTTCATATAGCATAGTCTAAGCAGAACAATTATGCTAACAGGAGGGTTCGCGATGTAGCTTTTATGGAGGGTGAGAGAGTCCTTTTCAGAGTTTCACCTATGAAGGGCGTGATGAGGTTTGGGATGAAGTGCAACATGAGCCCTCGGTACATTGGTCCATTTGATGTTTTGAAGAGAGTGGGTGAGGTAGCTTACATGTTTGATTTTCCACCCAACTTGCTTTGAGTTCATCCTATGTTTTACTTTTCCAAGATCTAGAAGTATCATGAGGATAAGCCATATGTGTTAGATTTCAGTTCGACGCAGTTGGATGAGAACTTGGCTAATGAGGAAGGAACCCGTGGCCATTTTGGACAAGTAGGTTCAGGGTTGAGTTTGAAGGATATTGCACCGATAAAGGTTCAGTGGAGAGGTCAACCAATCGAGTAGGCGACTTAGGAGACCGAGCATGATATGCAGAACAGATATCCATATCCTTTTGGCACTCTAGGTATGTCTCTAAATACGTTCCGGGGTGAACGTTTGTTTAACAGGGGGATAATGTAATTTTGTGTATTTGAGCCTCATTCCCATATTTTATGCTTCCCGTAAGCTTCTTTACCGTTTTGTGACTTACGGGGATGGTTGGTTTGATTTCGGGGAAGTTTTGGAGTGAATTGGAATATTTAGTTTTAAGATTGGAAGCTTAACTTGTAAAAGTTGACCGAGGTTTGACTTTTATGTAAACGACCTTGAAATGGTGTTTTAATGCTTCCAATAGGTTTGTACGGTAATTTTCGACTTAGGAGTATATCCAGATTTAGATTTGGAGGTTCTTAGGTGGATTTGGCTCTTTTTGGCGAAAGTTGGAAATTTGAAGATTTGGAAAGTTCATAAGTTTGACTATGAGTTGACTTTGAGGTTATCAGGGTCAGATTGTTGTTGTAAAAGTTGTAATAGGTTCATTATATCCTTTGGAACTTGTGTGCAAAATTTGAGGTCATTCTGAGTTGGTTAAATATGGTTCGGCATGCGTTTTGAAAGTTGGAAGTCTGATTAGTTCATTGGGCTTGAATGGAGGTGGGATTTGTAGTTTTGATATTATTTTATGTGATTTGAGACCTCGAGTAAGCCCTTGATATATTTTGGGATTGGTTGGTGTGATTGGATGGGGTCCCGAGGGCCTTGGGTGTTTCGGGGTAGTTTCAGATCATTTCCTTTATGACGGAGCAACTTTTATTTTTCTAGTGTTCTGGTGTTCACCGCGATCACGGATGAGTTATCGTGATTGCAGACTGTGATCGCATGGCTGGTGAATTTTTTCTCTTTGCGTTCGTGAATAGGGGTACGCGATCGAGTTCAGTTGGGTAGTTGAATCTTTGTGTTTGCGGAGGAAGGTCACATTCGCGTAACACTGAGTTAGATCGGAGAGGGTCAATGTTTTGGCCATCGCGTTCGCGAGTCTGGAGCCGCATTTGCGTAGGACTGAGGTGTTATGTACCGCGATCGTGGGCATGTGGCCGCCTTTGCATAGGGTCTTCTGGTGGCAACTATTGACATATGTATTGTTGATCGCGAGTAGTTCTCTCGATCGCGAAGTGAAACCACTAGGCATACTTAAGTACTCTATTTTCGAGGGTTTGAGTCATTTTATCATATTTTGAGATTGGGAGCTCGGTTTGAGGCAATTTTCACTACTTGAATTGGGGTAAGTGTTCTTCACTTAGATTCAGTGTTATTTTGTGATAATATCTTTGATTTTGGTCCTTGGTTGGTGAATCTATGGGTCAGCTTTGTGGTGTTGGGTCAACATGGTAATAAAGGTGATTGGTTCTTTTGGCATGGTAATACCATGCCAGCATTTTGTGGCAGAACTCTTGGTTTTAACGGCTTGTGTAGCTTGGTTGAGTTGGGAAATTCAGTTCTGATGGCTTAGTATGTGTGGACGGGTCTCGAAGAGGTTCTGATAATGTCGACCATGGCTTGAGCCGGATGTCTGTTACCGTCATAAGGGATATATTGCGCATTATGATTTTTTTCTCTTTGATAGGGCCATGAGTTCTGGATATCATGGATGATTTCAGATGTTTAGAAGAATACTAGCACTATTTGATACCACCTAAGAAGGGTGCACACTCTAGAATGAGCACTGTGCCTGACTGGTATTACGGTAATCACCTGGTTGATCGACTACTGATGTCCAGATTTTGCTTTATAGCACGAAAGAATTATGGATGTATTTCTTGTTGGCTGACCATATATGATGAATATGTTAGTCATTTCAATAGTTTAGTTGGGATCAGATATGGAGATTCTGGTGTTCAAAGGTTTTGAAGACTTAGAGGGTTCTTAGAGGGATATTCTTCCAGGGTTGTTAACGGTAAGGTTTGTTAAGAGGTTAACACCTGAATGCATGTGCTATGGATAGGTCATCACGGGTTTTCAGAGGTTATCTACCTATTTTGGGAAGGATCAGAATTGATTCGGAGGACACTGGTAGGCCTAATAAGGATGTGTGTTTTATATCGGGCCGGACTTATTTACTCAACATAGCTACTGTAGTGGGTGTTGTCATCGATTAGAGTTGACCTCATTCATGTTTTAAAATATTTCGTGTTTTACTCTTCTATGCCACGACGGGCTGTGAGAGTGTTAATATTTACATATGATGCATTATTGTTTGGGCTTTATGACGGAATTCGAACGAGGTAGCTCCTGGGGTGTTGAATGGTTGATTTCCCCTTGGTTATGGTTTTATTTTTGTGGTATATATAGCATTTCTTCATGGTTATGGTCATGCACCTCGCGTGCTTGCTGAATATTATGCCTATGATTATTGATTGTGAGACTCATGCCTCGAGGTAGTCTATGTGGACTGGTATTATGGCTATGATTTTGTGTGTTTCTATTTCTTTATTGTGAGATGGGATTACAACATTGCACTTAGTGGTGGTATCTGATGAGCTACGAGGCAGTTTTCTCATTTGGTTCCCTTTATCATCGTTTGGGTACATCCGGGTTGTTGCTTGTTTGGTGCATGGGTTGCATGGTGTGTGGGTTTAGGTGGTATTAGTGTGACATGTTGTAGAGAAGCTTGTATTTGATGAGATGTGGTTATTAAATCTGGAACGAGTGCTATCAGATTTGATTATTGTATGTTTGGAAGAATAATATTATTAGTCAGCTCAGAATTTGTTATTGGTGCTTATCGGGCGAGGCAGCTCTACGACTTGTTGATCTGATGAGTGGTCATGAGTTTATGTGTGTTTCCTCCATCATTGGTAGTGTACGAATGTTTATAATAAGGTTTTATTTAAGATGAGGTTGGTTACCGGTACCAGGTTTATTATTGAGCAGCTATTGTGGTCGAAGGTTATTTCTACGAGTATCTTAGTTATGTGATATATCATGCGATTACATTTTGGATTATGAGTATGGCTTGATTCAGCTTGTTAAGACTTATACAATGCGTAGATGCGATAATCGGGCCTTGCAATGGATTTCAGATATTTGAAAAAAATTGACACTAAGGTTCATAGACTAAGGTTGCAGTAGTGATCTTCATATAGGTTATATTGTTAGGTTTATATGGATTGGGGTGATGTGGGATCAGCCATGGGTAGGTGACCGAGGAGGTCATTCGATGATTTGATGGCTTTGGAACAACTTTTGGCACGTTCAAGAACGAACATAAGTTTAAGTGGGGGAGAATGTAACGACCCTACCAGTCGTTTTGAGCATTTCAATGTAATTTGGTAGTTTAAGATCTCGAGTAGCTTCATATGGTGTATTATGACTTGCAAGTATCGTTGGTTTTGGTTTTCGAGTAATACATAGCTTATTTGGAAGAATAATTCTCATTTTAGAACTTTAAGTTAGAAGGGTTGACCAAGTACGATTTTTGTGTGTTTGATATCGGATTGCAGTTTCGATAGTTCCGTTAGGTCCGGTTGGTGATTTTAGACTTGGGCGTATGCCCGAATTTTCATTTGAAAGCTTTTAGAATATTTTGGCCGCAATTGGCGAAAGTTGGAAATTTGAAGGTTTAAAATTTTCCTAAGGTTGACATGATCTGAATTTGTGGTTATCGGGCTCAGAATTTGATTTTTGGACTTGAAATAGGTCTGCTTCGTCATTTATAACTTGTCTGCAAAATTTGGTGTCAATCAGAGTTGATTTGATAGGATTCAGACGCTTGGTTGTAATTCTAGAAGTTCTTGAACTTCTTTTTAAAATTCCTGTGTTTTGGTGTCCGATTTTAGTTCTAGATGTTATTTTCATGTTTTGATCATGCGAGTAAGTTTGTATCATTTTTTATACTTGTGTGGATATTTGGTTTGGAGCCACGAGGGCTCAGGTGAGTTTCAGATTGGTTTTCGGATTTGTTTTGTCAAAACTATGTGTGCTGCTACTGGTGTCATCGCATTTGTGATGAAATGGTAGCAAATGCGATTATCGCATCTGCGGAGTCCTAGTCCCTTTTGCGATTCTATGTTGTTGTGGAAGGAATTTGCATTTGTGAAGAAATTCTTCGCTTTTGCGAGAGTTTTGCTGTCCGCTTTTGCGAGAAATCTATCACTTTTGCGATGGAAACTGTATTCTCATTTGTGAAGATTTTGGTCGCAAATGCAACTTTCGCAGAGAGTCCTAGGGTTCGCTTTTGTGATGAAATGCTCGCTTTTGTGGCTTCGCATTTGCGAACCCAATGTCACAAATGCGAATCTGAGGCTTGTATTAAGACTTCCATTTCTGGACTGTCTTATTTTATCACCTTTTGAGCCTTAGACTTGGTGGGAATCTATTTTGTGGAGAGATTTTCATACCAAACTATTGTGTAAGTGATTTTAATCAATTTCCAACTGTATTTCATGATTATATCTTTATTTAACATAAAATTTATGTGAATCAAAGTGAAAATTTGAGGAATTTTACCTAAGTTTTGAAAAATGAGAAATTGAGTTTTGAAGAGTTGATTTGGACTCGAATTTTAAAATAAAACACATATATAGACTCGTGGGGTTACGGGTAGTCGGAATCTACCCTTGGACCCGGGTTTTGACTGGGCGTGCCTGGTGTTGACTTTTGTTGACTCTTCAGGAAATGTGTAAATATCATAGATTTATCTATTGTAATTAATTTCTCTTGCACTATTTGATATTATTAAGTCGTTTTGGTCAGATTTGACATGTGTGGAGGCGAGGTTTAAAGAGAAAGCTATCTTTGAATGTTGATTTGCCCTAATTGAGGTAAGAATCTTGCTTAACTCTGTGTGAGGAAACTACCTCTTTGGATTTGGGTTGATTTGTGCTAATTGTATTATGTGAAAGCCGTGTACGCAATATGACAAGTGGGTACACGGGCTATAGTGGTAATTGACCGGTTTAGGTTATTTACACTATTTCCATGCCTTTAATTGAATTGTCATAACATGTTATATTTTTCATTGTTAATCTACTCTTACATGTGTTAATCTACCTTTATATACTTTATTTGACATTGTTGACACTCATTCTACCCCTTGTTATTTCGCTCTCATGTACTTTAGTTGAAATTATTATTTTCCTTATTGTCTTGTTACATCTTAAAATATTGAATTACTTTACTTGAATTTGTTATTTCGTGGAATATCTTCTTGTTGAGTTATTGGTGTTGAAGTTGTAAAAGCCATTATCACATTGAGGTGAAGTTGTTAATTATTGAAATATCTTTCTTGTTGAGAAATTTCACATTTCTTTTGTTATTGTTCAAATTCTTGTACATATTGTGGTTGAGCCATGGGCTATTTGCTGTAGAAACATTGGTATTGTTGATTCTTTTGGCAAGTTGTGGTATATCGCTACTTGTGATGCGAGATGTGATTATGTTGTGATATTGATACGCATGTGGTGGTATAAGATTAGGGGTTGATACGCATGTGATGAGATAAGGTGGAGTTGATATACCTGTTGCTAGTAGGGGAACTACTTGAAGCCACGCGGTGAGATAAGGTGGGCTAAAATACGGGTAGCTATTTCGGAAAAAATGATTTCCAAACTAAATGTAAGGATCTTAGGTAATATAAGGAAAAATTATGATTGAAATTGTGAAAAGTGAATACGAGGCGGTACCTCAGTTATGAATCTTATTGTACATTCTATATTTGGATAACTTGTTGATTTGATCGGTTATTATTTTTTCTTAAATCATCTCACTTGTATCTTGATTGTGTTTTGTTATTCGTTGTTACCTTGGTGTTGGAACGATTGTGTTTTCTTGTGTGAGTCATGCATTCTACGTGAATTATTGTATTGCTTTAACATCCCAACCTTTGCCTCCGTTATAACTTGGTGAATTGATTGTCACTGTGAATTTAATTGTGTGGAGTCACTATATCATATTCTATTGAATTGTTGGTAACATAACAGTTCAAATAGAAGAATTATTTACATGCCTTATTCTATGTGTCTCTTATGATGGAACTCATTATCTCTTTTGACGCCTTATCATATTAAATGGTTATCGTACTTTAACCATAATTGGGTTCTAAAATTTTACTTATCACCCTGCTTGATGTTTACTCTACTTAGGATTGTTATCGTGTTTTTCTTTTAACAAGTTCTATTTTTAATTCGTTAATTCAATTAATGTTTTGCTTTGTTTAAATATGATACTTTTACTCAATTTTATTGATTTCTAAACTAAACCCATCTGATACTCTATTTTATAAAAATTATATATTATTTACATTACTTGACTTCTAAGTAAATTCATTATTTTATTTGACGCCATACTTTATTCAAGATTTATTTTATGATTTATGATATTTAAATATATCCCTCGATCATTTTAATTGACAATTGTCATAGTTGAAATGTACATGGTAGCACATGGGCTTTGCCATGTGAAGGTGATTGTTATTGTGGGCACGAGGTGCCATATGTGTAAGATTTAAAAATTGTGGTTCATGATTTGTGATTTACGAGGTGTGGTGCTTCGGGGAAACTTCCTGTTGTAAGTCCTTGTGTTGGGACAATTTGATTTTTTGAGATGTCATCTGTTTTTGCTTATTTGAGTTTATTCATATCTTATCGGTGTTCTGTTTATGTTGCTTATTTATTACCCATTTACTACTTGCTGCCACTGTGTTTCTATTATTTTATTGTTGGTTGTAAATCTATAATCTTTTCGTCGTTATCCTTATATTGATGTCCTTTACATTGTTAGCTTTATGTATATCGTGAACAGATTTCTATGTCTCGTAGGTGTCTTGATCTGACTTCGTCACTGCTCTATCGATGTTAGGCTTGATACTTATTGGGTACCATTGTAGTGTACTCATGCTACGTTTCTGCACATTTTTGTGCGGATCCAGGTATTTCTGTTCGTGATGTTGAGAGTTGCGTCTGCGCGGCGGGAGACTTCAAGGTATACCTGCATGACGTTCGGAGGCCTCGGAGTGACCATCTTATTTTATTATTCTGCTGTTCAATTGTAATTCAAAACAATATTGTATTTAGAGATTTTAGTTTAATTCAGTAGAGCTTATGACTCTGTACTACCGGCTTTGAAAAATGTATAGCTATTAACCGTTGCAGCTATGTATGTCAATCACTCGTTAATGAATTAATGATTTAGTAGTTCATTTCTATTAATAACTTAGCATGTGTTAGGCTTACCTAATCTTAGATACTAGGTGCCATTACGACATCCTAAGGCGAGAAATTGGGGTCGTGACACACAGAGATTTAGGGTGAGCTGCACTCCATGGATTCATTAAGCACTTCCCGAATCCCTGTTCTTTTTACCATTTTTGTCTATTTTGCTATTTCAGAGTGCTTTGATCATGCATTCAAACTTGTACTTATTCAGTAGTTGCTCGTGTACTTGTGTCACCTAGTCCTTCGGGTTGTGTTATTTTTGTCATGTTGAGACCATGTTATGATTGTATCAGATATTGTGTTGTTTTGAGACTAATTATGTCTTTATTTATGGTATGACTATTAATTAAAGGAAATTTGTGCCATAATTTGTGATTGTTAGTTGCTTTCTTAGCAAGTACGGCTAGGCACTATGGTGAAATTATGGGTCGTGACACCAAAGTTCCTGTTTTCTAAAAATAAGAAACGACGGTAAATAAAATGCTTTTGACGGCGACTCACATATTGTTCAAGGAACAATTCTCCTTTCTGATTGAAGACCTGACTATGGTATTTTATATTGACATGTACATAAACTTAAGTTCTTGATGGCTTTTATTGTTTGAAAAAGCAAATCACTGCAGAGACATTAAATTAATGTTCTAAAAGGAACAAAGAGGTTTTCATGAATATCTACTATATTATACTGAGGCAATAGTAATGTGAGGCAATGGGATTTTCAAGGTGTCAATTGTAACATAGAGAAATTTGAAGGTGAGATGCATTTAAAAAGTTTTTTCCTACTTCATGAAAAGAAAGAGTTATTAGTTTCTTTAGTTATCAACAATATTTTAGATATTTGTGATATGGAGAATAAAGAATCCATTTAATATTTGTTGACTCTACGAAATATTTCCTAGATTACAATGTCAAAGAGTATATTCAGTCAACCTTTTAGAAGATTAGAACATTATTTATTTAAAATTTTAGTATATTTATAGTTTCAAATTACTTTAATCAAAGGAAGACAAACTGATCAATAAGTTTTTTTAGACGCTACCTCAAATTTAACTTCATAACACTAATCTTTCATGTGTTAATATTATGTTTACCTTTCTTTTTTTTAGTTTCTTTATAATAATTATTTTAACCTAATTATTATAAATTTTAAAAATAATGATATTACAAAACATCGTTTTTGAAACTTCAAATTTAAAGAAGACACAATCAGTAATAACACAAGAATCAAGATAATAATGGGTTTATGGTTACTAGATGTCACGACCCAAACCGATGGGCTGCGACGGGCAGCCAGTGCCTTACTCAACCAAGTACCAATATAACATATCTTTATTATCATACAATCATGGGTAAATGAGCCGGAAAGGCCGTCATGAAATAACCAAAATAAAACATAAGGGAATACTCGATATTGGACGACCCAACAAGGTATACAAACTTATACATGTGATATACGTACCTATAAGACCGAAATGATCATTTGTACTTTCAAAACATAGGCTAACAAGGCCATACAATCATCCATATACATGACATCTGTCTCCAAGCCTCTAAGAGTTCATAAACGTCATAAAGGTCGGGACAAAGCCTCACCATACCAATCAATATATGTCCAAAGTATACTGACCAAATAGGCAACTCCGGAACAAGTGAATTGCAAACCAACACCTTTCGCTGAGCTGATAGCCTACTAGGAGGACCATCAACCTGTCTACTGGGACCTGCGGGCATGAAACGCAGCGTCCCCAGGCAATATGGACGTTTGAATAAAGTACCGAGTATGTAAGGCATGAAAAACAGTATATAAAGGATATGAAAGAAACATGGTGTAAAGGACTCAACCTGTAAGTCTGAATAGCTAAGTGAATAATGAAACATTTATGGTGTCATGTATATACGTATAAATGTCATATCATGCATAAGTAAATGCATACATAATATAATCAAGCCTCTGAGGGCATACCATCATATCATCTCGACATCAGTGAGCGAAATCATCAATGTATATATAACGCTGTAAACCTTTCTCTATACCCCATATACATATAATACACATGTATATAACTCCATCTAGTCAAGGGACAATGTACATGAATAAATGAATGCAATGCATAATGAAGTAAGCCAATAAGTTCTCTCGGAATGTCATAAGATCAATATGCCTTCGATTAATATCACGAAATAAATTTTATCAACTTACGTATTTTCGGAGACCCATGAACAAATGATATAATAATAGGACATATGGGAAATCAAGAACATAGGCGCCCCTAGTACTTCTAAGAATAGAGTCATTTGTGAAAGTTATGCGCTTGCTCGTTTTGTTTGTATCATATGGATCATGACAAAAGGAAAGAAGGGATAACCTTAACATACCTTATCACAGTCTGTCCAATGACCATGTATAACTCGTCTCGTCGCACTTTAATCTACAAAAATGATAATAATACTATCGTTAAGCTACGAATGATGCAACTATCATACAATGAATGACGAACTTATTTTACATAAAAACGGACGGTATCTCTCCATTTTTCCTTGCTTTCCCCAAGTGCATAAAAGCAATAAGAACACATACAACCTACAACTATATACCTTCAGCACCAAAACACACCCAACAGCCCAACAACATCAATCAATCAACACAACAATAAGTGCACAAACGTCACCAACAAAACTATTATTTAACACGACAAGCGGCAAGCTTGAATTGGAACCAAACCCCAATACTTTTTTCCATCTCCCCTATACTTACAACACCATCAATCGGTCCAGAATATAAACATATATATTTCATGATATTCCAACCTTATATCTGTCATAAAAGTAACATCAAATGACTCAACAAGATATAATAACAACATGAACAACTTCTAGGTATTGCATGGTTGCTTCTTCTCCTATTTACAACATCATCAACATACAAAAAATATTGACAAGCATAACAACAATAAGAACATTATAACCAAGATATTACCCATAATTTCCAGCCATGTGAAGTCATATACACAACTCCAAAATAGTACAATAAGAGACAACAACTTCTTATACACTTCAAGTTCTATCTTGTAATTTTTCATCCAAATAACTTAACCAACACATAGATAATCTTAAGACCAAGCAATAGGGTGTTATACATATCTTAAAACATTAGAAAAAACTTGAACCAAAGCTTCCCTTAGCTTACAAGCACCCTTAATGGCATCACAACACTATAAAGACTCTTTTCTTCACTTAGACTAACTTTTGAGGTTAGGTCTAGGTGAACCACCTTGGATTCGACATGGAACCAAGGAGAACTATTAGAGAGGTGTTGAGAGAGTTTGGGAACTGTCCTTGGTCAAAAATGACCAAAAATGAGCCGTCCAACCCCTTTAAAATGTTCAAGGGTCGTCCACCGCCTAAGTTGGTCCCATTGGGAGCTGCTTGCGATGTATCGTAAAAATGCGAATATCTCTCTGTTCAAATGTCGTATCGACAAATGGTTTAATGTGTTATAAACTAAACTCGTATATATTCAATTTGGTAGGTGGATAATCCCGTAATTCCAAGTATATTACTGAGAAAAAGCTCTGCTACATTTGACCTAATTTTCAGCATATTAATAAATGTAACTTGTGGTGACCTTTGCCAACCTTTGTTCCACAACTCGTACGACTTCAAAACATAACGCACGGCTATCATATGACTAAAATAACTCATAACATAACCTGATTATCATTTTAATCACCCTAGTGTTACCCCAAAAGTACATGTTATAACATTCCCATCTTGTTGACTTTCGACGAAACTTATTTTCGTCAATTTGTTTAGCTTTTAAGCCTTCCAACTGTCTTGGTACTTGTTATCCATTATCTTACAAACTTGTAACCTCCAAGTTAACATGATAACTTACTTTATTTACTTTCAAATATGATCTTATTTCTGAGCTTACATCAACTGACTTATGACGTACTCCCACATATGAAAACATGGGGTGTAACATCATTCACCCCTTTGGAACATTCGTCCTCGAATGTTGACTGATGTGCTTATTTGTATCATAACCTATAGCTCTTATGAATACTTTAATACTGTCCTTGCCATCTAGGGAACTGTTCAGTGAATAAATCCAAAGGCCAAGGCATTCCCCATTTAGGCCTCTTTCTCACAGCACGACATGTGGTCGGACTTCTTCCAATCTCGTAACTGTTTCTACCTTCTTTCATGCAGCATGTACGACTTTGTCCTTGTATATGAGCCTATTCCACTCTTCTCCCCTTTTTCTTCCAGCTTTTAGCCAATCTCTAGGCCTCACTTTGTGAACATATACAGAGCTATGACAAGCTATCCCTCTAGGCATCTATAGGTGTACTAAAGTTCTTCACTCGTTACTTTGTCAAACTTACGACCATTGCCATATTTTGTTTCATAGCCTCGATTATCTATGCTTATGGATTTACTATATCTAGTTAGGTCATACTACTCCATAACTCTTATTTCGTTTTATTATTACCAAGGTCTGCTATCTAACTCCAAGTTACTCTCCCATTGCTTATCCTATATGTATAAATCTAAGTACTTTAATGCTTCCTTATTATTGTTCATCTAAAGAATGACATCCTAATGTCCTCTTATACTTTGGAACTTTTATCCATCTATTTTTGATTCACCTTAATATTGATCTATAATCTACCACTGATAACTTGTAACCTCTTACATAATACCTTGTCACTAGAGCTCACATCTCATTAGGGAACATTTGAAGTGATTTGCCTGATCCACCTAGGGATGATACTATACTTCAATAACTGTATTTCATAGCATCCCAACGTGATTCATCTTATGGGGGTGTTCTAATCTAGTGCAATTCATGAAATCCCCCATTACTCAATGAAAGGCCTAAACGTCATCCTCTTATCTATCACAACTACACCCTTATACCACTACCAGGGCAGCATTTCATCTCTTCTAATTATTCCTAGCCTTAGACTTCTCTGAGTTCATTCAGGCTATATTGAGCTTTCTATAACTTACGAAAACCACAACTCTTTTGTTTTGATGGGCTTAATTCCGATGCTTTGCCTATTATTGTCACCTTCTCACTCACCATTTTTTATCCTTACTCCTATCTACCTACAAACTTTGTCGCTCTACCATACTTTAGCTTGCGACCTACACATATCTATTTATACTACTTGCAACCTTACTTTAATTTGCTAGCACTATAGTTGCCTTCTCATTTGTCATTAAACATAAGAAATTACTTTTTCTAGTCGTTCTGCCACTTGCTGCATGAATACTTGGCTTATCTTAGTGCCCACGAATACTGGAATTCCCTGTAACTCATATGATCTCAAATTTCACTTTTGATTTTTTTTACTTCCCGTTCATTAGCCACGATAGGTGCCACTTTCTTATGGAGTGAATCAAATGTTGTAGTGAGACTGTTGTTACAAAATTATTTGTTCTTCAAGTTACAATGCTTAGATTGAAACCTTCTTCCTTATTTTATCAGTTAGTCTTTCATTGTAGTGCTTAGGGAAGACCCTTTGATTCTTTTAAAGCTGCGAGCTTATTACATCATATACCCGGCAGAATTTTTGATGTTCTTCCTCGCCTATAATTATCCTTCGTTACTTACCTCCATGCCGTTGTGCTCATAGGGTTGCTTCTGAACGGAAATTTTGAATGTCTCCCTGGTGACACTCTCTTTTATTATTGTAACACTTATTCAATACATTTAACTACCCCAACTCCTATCTGAATATTTCTCAAGTATCCTCTTATCTAGGCATAACTAGACTCTTCCTGAATTAACTACTAACTATTCATTGGTCTATTCTCATACCTATATTCTGCGTAATCTCTCTTAGATTAGTTACTTTGTCTTAACTTACCTATTGCACTGGCTCCTTATGCATCAAGTATACATTCACACTTATTTATCAATAATATCCTGGGCGGGAACCCTTACTGCCTCTCCACGGCGTCGTGCTTGCATAATGTTCTGGAGTCGTAACATATTTATAGAATCTGTATAAATGCAATCTCATTCCTTTCTCCTTTTTGCCGCCTTCTTCCTTTACTATTCCATGGTTATCTAAACCACTTAACTCCGACTTAATATCATATCACACCATATTCCCCCCTTTAGGGGAATGCTAGAATTTAATGCTCCAAAGTTTTACATGCAGATGTTTTACCTTTTCATCTTCGGCATCTTTCCATATTTTTAATGACCCTTACTCGCCTTGTGGTAACCCTTTTGTACCAAGGATAACTAAATTTCTTATGCATGAGGGTGACACCTAGTCTAACAGGCACACTTAGTCCTTTAAGCTTAACTCTGCTCATAGTGCTTGGTTTAGGGAAGCGTCTTCCTGAATGAACTTTAAAGGCTATTCTTCTATTTTTCCATTCTATTATTGCCGGAACGCGATCTCTAAAATTCTCACGATGTTGACTATTATCAAATCGTTTGAGCCCTAATTCATGTTCAGTTTTCTTGTTCACTAGCCCCTACTGATTTCTATTTCTCTGGGGGTCTAACTTGTAATCACGTTGGAATTACCAACTCATTTCTCAAAATGATGATATGACTTTATGGCTTGTACTCTTTTATTGTCTCAAGGCCTGTCTCTTCTTATACTTTCCTTCACGAAATATAGTCTTTGTTATCCTGTCATATTTTGATTTACTGTTATCAAGCATTTATCATATCTTACTCATAATGCTTCATTTACTCTCTTCTTATTCTCCTGCTAGTATTTCTGTCTATTCCCTTATTCTAAAAACTTCAACAAAACATTCTTTCGTGCTCTGCTCCCCTTGCTCCATACACTGGCTCTTCGAGTCGCCTAACATTCTCTCTTTACAAGGGGCGGGAGCCATACAAAGGTAAATATTTATCACTTCTAGTATTCCAGTGACAATCTTCTGAATTTTTTGAACATTCTAGTATTCATATCTAAGTGTACTTAATTTAGAGTGCACTAGGTGTCTCACAAGGAGAACTACCATCACATCTGCAATATCCATCGGAAGTGACAGCTAATCCTAACGATTTATCCACCATTTGGGGCTACTCTAACCCCAGCTAGATCCTGATATCCCATTCTCTTAAACTATATCTCTTAGCTCTATAGGGCATAACTAAGATAGGTGTGGCCAATTGTACATACCTCTATTACAGTTCAAGGTAACTCAAAATGCTTATATTTCTCTGCCTAAATTGTAAATACTGATAATCTTCATTAACTGGGTACCTCGTGCCCTTCTTCATCTTGCTTCTTTTACTTGTTGAAACTTGTATCTACCTTCTAATTCTCTTGTTGCTTTTTAGCATATGGGTGGATATGTATTCATGCCTTAGGGCTCCTTATCAAGAAGATTACACGTATTAGTACACACATGATCTGCTAAAGAACTCACATTCACAGACACATTCAATCTCTTACCAACTGTCTTTCCCGATGTAGGTATCATTGTATAATGAATAAAAAAGAGTTTAGGTGTTTGAATTCTTACAACTAAGCTCAACCACACGATCTAGAGTAAGAAGAAAGATTAACAGTCCTAAATTCCCTGTAGCCTCCTGCTTATAAGTGTGGTGCACAACACACCCATAAACAAGACTCTACTAGACACGACTTGTAGACTCCCTAGGACAGAACTTCTCTGATACCACTTTTGTCATGACTCAAATCGATGGGTCGCGACGGGCACCCAGTGCCTTACTCAACCGAGTAATAAAGGAACGTATCTTTCTTATCATACTATCAAGGGTAAATGAGCTGGAAAGGCCGTCATGGGATAACCTAAATAAAACATAATGGAATACTCGGCATAGGACGAACAAACATGGTATACAAACTTATACATGTGACATACGAGTCTATAAGACCGAAATGATCATTTGTACTCTCAAAACATAGGTCGACAATGCCATAAAATTATCCATATACATGACATCTATCTACAATCCTCTAAAAATGCATAAATGTCATAAAAGTCGGGACAGGGCCCCGCCATACCAATCAATACATGTCAATAGCATATTGACCAAATAGGCAACTCCGGAACAAGTGGAGTGCACTAACACC
Source organism: Nicotiana tomentosiformis (assembly GCF_000390325.3). Taxonomy (NCBI): domain Eukaryota; kingdom Viridiplantae; phylum Streptophyta; class Magnoliopsida; order Solanales; family Solanaceae; genus Nicotiana; species Nicotiana tomentosiformis. The sequence continues at coordinate 144,796,358 of NC_090812.1, read as the reverse complement.
TTCCACTGAGCTGATAGATTATTAGGAGGACCATCAACCTATCTATTGGGACCTGCGGGCATGAAATACAGCGTCCACAGGCAAAAGGGACATTAGTACGAATAAAGTACTGAGTATGTAAGACATGAAAAGCAGTATATAAAAGTCATGAAAGAAACATGGAGTAAAGGACTCAACCTATAAGTCTGAATAGATCAGTGAATAATGAAACATTTATAGTGTCTTGTATATGCGTATAAATATTATATCATGCATAGGTATATGCTACATAACATCATAAAGCCTTTGAGGGCAGCCCATCATATCATCTCGGCCTCAGGGGCGAAATCATCAACGTATGACAGCTAGTCAGGTAGCGGTGCATATATAACGCCGCAACTTTTTCCCATACCCCATATACTTATAATATATGTGTATATAATGCCATCTATTCATGGGTCTATATACATGTATAAATGGATGCAATGCATAATGAAGTAAGTCAATAAGATCTCTCGAAATGTCATAAGATCAATATGCCTTCGATTAATATCACGAAATAAACTTTATCAACTTACATATTTTCTGAGACCCATGAACAAATGATATAATAATAAGACACATGGGGAATCCAGAACATAGGCACCCTTAGTACTACTAAGAATAGAGTCATTTGTAAAGGTTGTGTGTTTGCTCATTTCGTTTGTATCATATGGATCATGCCAAAAGGAAATAAGGGACAACCTTAACATACCTTATGAAAGTCTGTCCAATGACCACGTACAACTCTTATTGTCTTACTTTAATCTATAACAACGATAATAATACTATGTTAAGCTACAAATGATGCAACTATCGTACAACGAATGTCAAACTTTTTTTACATTAAAACGAACATCATCTCCCCCATTTTTCTTGCTTTCCCTAAGTACATAAAAATAATAAGAACACATACAGCCTTCAATTATATACCTTCAGCACCACAACACACCCAACAACCCAACAACACCAATCAATCTACACAACAATAAGTCCACAAACGTCACCAATGAAACTACTATTTAACATGACAAGCGACAAGCTTGGATTGGAACCAAACCCCAACTCTTTTTTCCATCTCCCCTGTACTTACAACACCATCAATAGGTCAAGCATATGAACATATGTATTGACATGACATTACAACCTTATATCTATCATAAAAATAACATCAAACAACTCAACAAGATATAACAACATGGATAACTTCTAGGAAATGTGTGGTTGCTTCTTCTCCTATTTACAGCATCATCAACATACTCAACATATTAAAAAGCATAAAAAAAATAATAACATTATAACCAAGCTATTCCCCACGATTTATAGCCATGTGAAGTCATATACACAACTCCAAAATAGTCCAACAAGAGACAACAACTTCCTATACACTTCAAGTTCTATCTTGTTATTCTTCATCCAAATAACTTAACCAACACATAGATAAGCTTAAGCCCAAGCAATAGGGTGTTATAAATATCTTATATAATCAGAACAAACTAGAAACAAAGCTTTCCTTACTTTACAAGCACCCTTAATGGCATCACAACACCATAGAGACTCTTTTCTTCACTTAGGCTAACCTTTGAGGTTAGGTCTAGGTAAAACAACCTTGGATTCAACTTGGAACTTAGGAGAACTGTTAGAGAGGTGTTGAGAGAGTGTGGGAACTGCCCTTGATCGAAAATGACAAAAACAGAGCCATCCAACTCCTTGAAATGTTCAAGGGTCGTCCGCCATCTAAGTGGGTCCCATTGGGAGCTGCTTGCGCTGTCTTGCGAAAATGCGGATATCTTTTTACTCTGATGTCGTATTGATAAACGTTTTAATGCGTTATAAACTAGACTTGTAGATCTTCAATTTGGTAGGTGGATCATCCCATAATTCCAAGTATATTGGGAGAAAAGCTACGCTACATTTGATCCCATCTTTAGCACATTAATGAATGTAAGTTGTGATGACCTTTGCCAACCTTTGTTCCATAACTCGACTCGACTTCAAAATATAACACACGACTATCATATGACTAAAATAACTTATAACATAACCTCCTTATCATATTAAGAACCCTAGTATCACCCCAAAAGTACATGTTATAAAATTTCCAACTTGTCGACTTTCGACGAAACTTATTTCTTCGATTTGTTTAGCTTTTAAGCCTTCCAACTGTATTGGTACTTGTTATCCATGATCTTAAAGATTTGTAACCTCCAAGGTAACATGATTAAATTACTTTATGTACTTCGGAAGATGATCTCATTTCTGAGCTTACATCAATTGACTTACGATGTACTCTCACGTAAGAAAATATGGGGTGTAACACTAGAAATAAGTTAAAGATTCTTTTTGTTGAAGAATGAAGGTGAACGAATAGCAGCAGAACATTTGTTTTGGAAAACATAAAAAATAACACTTGAAAAATGGCCAACGCTGGTAGGAGGTGATCGATATTCCGAATTGATCGAGATGAGTGTCAGCTGTCCCGGGCACCATAGTTATTACGAAAAATAATAGTGGTCAATTCTAGCATTACATTCGCAAACCAATTGTAACTGGTAAACAAAGTTTCTCAAACAGTGAAGAAAACGATGTTAGAGATAAAACTTAACCATGGCTAGAATAATAAGATCAATGATGGTTGGCTGAACAACTAATATTCATATAAGAGATTTGCAAAATTAATTAAATAAAAAATACAAATTTTTCAAATCATAATTTTTAAAATTAAAATAAATAAGTTGAAATAATTGTAATACAAAAATTTTAAATAAGAAAGATAAGTGTAATATCGTAAACTACAAGGAATATTTAACAGTATGAAGCCAAATATAAGGGGACGTCTCTGAATTATAAATTAAATTCTAACATATAAATTGTATTTTACTGTTGCAGAGGAAGAATCTAAGTACTATCACAACCCAACTCGTAACACCTAACAACCTAGAGCTCTGATAACAACTTGTCACGACTCGGGTTTTCTACCTTAGGATTTCATGATGGCACCTAGACGCTAAGATTAGGTAAGCCTAACATTTAATAATAGCTAAACAGAAATAACCAAACTGGGACACTAAAATACCACCGATAAGTGCATATAAATTCCCAAAATAGAACATCAATAACATAATTCCCAAAACTGGTGGAACTGAGTCATAAGCTCTATAGAATATACTAAAATTTCTACTACAATATTGTTTGATAAAGGAAATAATAGTAATGAGAAGATAACGAAAGATGACTCTGAGACCGGCGGACATCGAGCTGGTATACCTTGAAGTCTCCTGTCACACCTGAATGATCACTAGCGCCCGACATGAGCAGATGAACCTGGATCTGCACAAAAATGTACAGAAGCATAGTATGACTACACCACAATGGTACTCAGTAAGTATCAAGCCTAACCTCAATAGAGTAGTGACGAGGCCACGTTAAGACACCTACTAGGATAAAAGAAACTGAATGAGATATGGTACAGTCAAATAGTGTAGAATGAAGAAATAAATGAAAATAAGGTCGTTCAACTATGAAAGCTAGCAACGGAATATAAAGCAATAAAAATAATAAGGGATGAACACATGTTAAGAACATCAAGGAACCAATGCGAACAAATACAGGTAAAACAATAAGGAAATGACAAAACTGTTCAACCAAACAAGCCTTTTTAGCATAAAGTGTGCAACAAGAATCACAACTGAGGTACCGCCTCGTTTCCACATTTCACAATTTCAATCACAATCTTTTCTTCTACCACCGCGTGAGCCTTACATTTAATTTCGAAAATTATTTTTCCTGAAACAGCTACACAGGTTTTAGCCAACCTTATCTTACCGCGTAGCTTCAAGTAGTTCCCTTACTAACAACACGCGTATCAAGACCATCTTATCTCACCACATGTGTATCAACCCTAAGCCTTATACCACCGCATGCGTACCAATATCATAACACAATTATAACTCGCACCACAAGTACCCAAATGCCACCACTAGCCAAAAGTCAAAAATAGCAATGTTTCCACAACAAATAGCCAATGGCTCAATCACAATCTTTACAATAATCTCAATAATAATTAGATGAATGAGGAGTACTAAACAAGGAAAGATACCTCAACAATTAACAACTTTACCTCAAAGTGATAACATCGTTTACAACTTCAACACCAACAACTCAACAAGAAGATATTCCACGAATAACAACTTTAAGTAAGGGTAATTAAGTAATAAAAAGGTAACATGACAATAAGGAAAGTAACAACTTCAACTAAGGCAATATGAGAGCAAGTATAACAAGTAAGAGGTAGAACAAATGCTAACAACGTCAAATAAGAATGTAAGAGTAGATTAACACATTTGAGAGTAGATTAACAATGGAAGATATAACTTTTTATGATAATTTAATCAAAGGCTTGGAAAGAGTCTAAATAACTTAAACCGGTCAATACCACATATAACTCGTGTACGCACTTGTCACCTCGCGTACACGTCTTCCACATGGAACAAAAATCACAATCAATCCAAATCCTAAGGGGTAGTTCCCCCACACAAAGTTAGGTAAGATACTTACCTCAAGTAGGCTAACTCAAGATCCTATCAGGGCGTGCAAGTCTCTGATCGTCGGATCCAGCAGTGCATGTCCTCATCATCTATGAGATAATAGAAAGACAAAGACTCAAATTTCGAAGTCAACAAATTCGTACGATAAGGAGTCAAAAAAGTGGAATTTCTTAACAGTTTTGTAGCCTCTAGAAGATAAGTACAGACGTCTCCGTACCGATCCGCAAGACTTTGCTAAACTTGCTTATGACTCGTAACACCTATCTACCTAGAGCTCTGATACCAACTTGTCACGACCCTAGTTTCCCACCTTAGAATGTCATGATAGCACTTAGTCTCTAAGACTAGGTAAGCCTAATATTTAATAATAGCTTTAACAGAAATAACCAAACTGAGATTCTGAAATACAATGAATAAGCTTATATAAATTCCCAAATAGAACAACAACACCATAATTCCCAAAACCAGTTGAACTGAGTCATAAGCTCTACAAAATATTCTAAAACCTCTACTACAACACTGTTTAACAAAGGAAATAATAGTAAAGATCAGATAACGGAAGGTGACTCCGAGGCCTGCGGACGTCCGGTAGGTATACCTTGAAGTCTCCTGTCAAAACTGAATGATGACTAGCGCCCGACACGAGCAGATGTACCTGGATCTGCACAGAAATATGCAGAAGTGTAGTATGAGTACACCACAACGGTATCCAGTAAGTATCAAGCCTAATCTCAGTAGAGTAGTAACGAGGCCAGGTCAAGACACCTAATAGGATAAAAGAAACTGAACGAGATATGGTAAATTCAAATAGTATAGAACGAAGAAATAAATGAAAATAAGGTAGTTCAACTATGAAAGCTAGCAACGGAATCTAAAGCAATAAAGGTAACAACGGATGAACGCATGTTAAGAACATCAAGTTACTAATGCGGACAAATACAGGTAAAACAATAAGGAAATTACAAAACTGTTCAACCAAACAAGCCTTTTTAACATAAAGTGTGCAACAAAAATCACAATCGAGGTACCGTCGCGTTTTCACATTTCACAATTTCAATCACAATCTTTCCTTATACCACCGCGTGAGCCTTACATTTAGTTTCGAAAATCATTCTTCCCGAAATAGCTACATGCATTTTAGCTCACCTTATCTCACCGCGAGACTTCAAGTAGTTCCCCTACTAGAAACACGCGTATCAAGCCCACCTTATCTCACCGCATGCGTATAAATATTAGACTCGCACCACAAGTGCCAAAATGCCACAACCTATCAAAAGTCGACAACACCAATGTTCCCACAACAAATAGCCCATGACTCTATCACAATGTTTACAATAATCTCAATAATAACAAGATGAATAAGGAATACTCAGCAAGGAAAGATACCTCAACAATTAACAACTTCACCTCAAAGTGATAACGGCTTTTACAACTTCAACACCAATAACTCAAAAAGAAGATATTCCATGAATAACAACTTCAAATAAGGGTAATTCAACAATAAAAAGGTAACAAGACAATAAGAAAGTAACAACTTTAACTAAGGCAATATGAGAGCAAGTATAATAAGTAAGATGTAGAACAAATGCTAACAACGTGAAATACACATGTAAGAGTAGATTAACACATGTGAGAGTAGATTAACAATTGGAGATATAACATGTTATGATAATTTAATCAAAGGCATGGAAAGAGTCTAAATAACCTAACTGTTCAATACCACATATAACCCATGTACTCACTCGTCACCTCGCGTACACGTCTTTCACATATCACAATCAACCCAAATCCTAAGAGGTAGTTCCTCCACACAAAGTTAGGCAAGATACTTACCTCAACTAGGCCAACTCAACTCTCGAAAATAGCTTTTCTCCTAAAATGCACCTCCACATAGCTCAAATCAACCAAAGACAACTTATTATCATCAAACAATGCAAGGAAAATCAATTACAATAAATTAAGCTATGATCATTACACTTTTCTCAAAAAGGCAACCCCTGTATCACCATGCCAAAACTTGGGTACAAGGGTAGTTTCCGACTACCCATAATCTTACGAGTCCATACATGGGTTTTGTTTTCAAATCCGAGTTCAAATCGACTCTCAAAACTCAATTCTTCATTTTTCAAAAACTTGACCAAAATTCCCAATTTTCCTCTTTGATTCTCATGAATTTGATGTTAAATCTAAGATATATTCATGAAATATATTTGGAAATTAATTAGAATCACTTACCCAATGTTTGTAGATGTAAATTCCCTCTCCAAATCACCCCTCCTACCGAGTCTAGGGTTCTAAAATGAGAGAATATGATGAAAAATCTCTACTCCCAGCCCTTTTGTTCAGCTGCAGATGTCGCATTTGTGATGCTGGGTTTGCATTTGTGAACCCTCGCAATTGCGAACCCTGACAGCCTCAGAAGTCGCAATTGCAACAAAGGCTTTGCTATTCTGAAGTTGACTCCCATTGCAAACTCAGGCCTACATACTTAGCAAATGCGAAGGGGGAAGTCGCAATTGCAACATCTGACCACCCCATGTCCCCTTCGCAATTGCGATGCTGGTGCTTGCAATTGGAACAACAGAGCACCAGCACATCCGCAATTCTATTTTCAGTCCAAACCATTACGAATCATGTCCGAAACTCATTCGAACCCTCGGGGCTCCAAACCAAACATCCACTATCGTGACTCCTATTTCCCTCCATAGGATGTCGTGATGGCACCTAGTGCCTAACAGTTAATAATAACTTGATAGAAATAATTAATAGAATACTAAAACAAGGCTGAATAACTGATATAAACTTCCGAAAATGGAATCAATAACAATACACACACCAGACCGGTGGAACTGAGTCATAAGCTCTACAGAGTAAAACAAGAGTAACTGCTACATCACTGTTTGGAAGAAAATACAACGGTAAATAAGAATAGGGGAAGGTGACTCTGAGGCCTGCGGACGCCGAGCAGGCATACCTTGATGTCTCCGTAAGCAGCTAGCAAATGATCTCTAAAGACCGGCATGAGCAGACGTACCTGGATCTCCACAAAATGTGCAAAAGCGTAGTATGAGTACACCACAATGGTACCCAGTAAGTATCAAGCCTAACCTCGGTAGAGTAGTGACGAGGCTAGGTCAAGACTCCAATTAGGTTATAAGTAATACTATGAAAACACAATAAGTATAAATAATGGAAAGCGGGGAAATAATTTATGCGAAACAGTTAACATCATAAACTAATACCGAAATTGAAAGCACGAAAATAACATAAAGAAATCAATTAAGGAGAACCACAAAGATCATATACAGACAATAACTAACAAAAACAAGGAAGAATAGAACAACAAGAATCACAACAAGGTATTGCCTCTTGTATGATTAGAATCACCACCGAGGTACTGCCTCGTGTATATATATCATGAATCACAACCAAGATACCTTCTCGTATTCACAATTCACAATCTCAATCACAATCCTTCCTTATGCCGCTGCGTGAGCCTTACATTTGAAATAGGTTTTGAAAATAGTTTTCCCGAAATAGCTACACGCACTTTAGCGCACAGTATCACGCTGCATGGCTTTACGTAGTTCCCCTACAAGCAATACGCACAAAAGTCCTACCTTATATCGCCGCATGCACATTAACCCCAAGCCTTATATTGCCGTATGCGAGTCAATATCATATCACAATAACGACTCGCACCATAATTGCCCATATATCACAACAAGCCAACAATCAACAATAACAATGTTTCCACAACAATAACCCATGGCTCCACCACAACGTGTACAAGAACATCAACAACAACAATGAATGTAAAATTCCCAACAAGAAAGATGTATCAACAATACAGTTTCGCCTCAACGTGATAGCGTCTTTCATAACTTCAACACCAATAACTCAATAGTGGAAAAATGTATAAACACGACATTAAACGAGAATAACTCACAATGGAAGAGCTAACATAAAACAATGACTTCAAATGAGAATAATAGCAACGAAAGAGATAACTGGTAACAATAATTACTTCAAGTAATGATAATCAATAAGGAAGGAGATAACATGAACAATAACTTCAAATAATGATAATTAACAATGGAGAGATAGCATGTAACAATATAAAAAGGCAACAAGTTCAACTAAAGCATGAGAGCAATTTATCAAGTAGGATGTAGAACAAGTGTTAAACAAAACAATTAAGGCATGTAAGGATAGACTAACACAAACAAGGATAGATTAATTATGAGAATTTAGAACAAGATATGGCATTTCAATTAAAGCATGGAAATACTCTAAGTAGCCTAAACCAGTCAAATACCACGTACAACCCGTGTACCCATTCGTCACCTTGCGTGCATGGCTTTCATATAGCATAAATGAATCAATCAAAACCAATCATAAGGGGTAGTTCCCCCACATAAAGTTGGGAAAGATACTTATCTCAACTAGGCCAATTCAACACTCGAAAATAGCTTTTCCCTTAAAATTCGACTCCACACGGCTCAAATATAACCAAAATTTACTTAATATCATCAAACAATACTAGGGATATCAATTAAAATAAATAAAGCTAAGATCTTTATACTTTTTCTAAAAAGTCAACAAATGTCAACTCGGGGCCCGCCCAGTCAAAACCCGAGTCCAATGGTAGATTCTGACTACCCATGATCCCACACATTCATATATGTTATTAGTTTATGTGATGAACTAAAATGTTCTCTTTAAATTTAATAATTAATTCTGTGTTCTAAGACCTCAAAAAGCACTATTTATCAATCATCGACTTGCGTGCATAGTCCGTAAAACTTTTCGGAAAGTTTTTATCTGAAAAATGGATTAAAATATGAAATAGAGCTTTAAAACTTAACTGAGTTAACTTTGATCAATATTTTGAGCAAATAGACTCAGATCAGTATTTTGACAGTTCCGGTAGGTCCGTATCGCGATTTGGGACTTGGGCGTATGCCCGGAATCGAATTTCGAGGTCCCTAGCCCGAGATATGGAATTTTGATGAAAAATTAATGGTTTGAAAATTGATGATTTTAAGAATTGACCGATGCTTGGTCTTATTGACACCGGGTTCATATTTTGGTTCCGGAGCCCAGTATAGGTCCACTATAATATTTATGACTTGTCTACCGAATTTGGCGAGAAACGGAGTTGATTTGACGTGATTTAGACGTCCGATTGTGAAAATATAAGTTTTAAAGTTTTCTTGAAAATTTTATTTGATTTGGGGTCGAATTCGTAGTTCTAGGTGTTATTTTGGTGATTTGATCACGCGAGCAAGTTCGTATGATGTTTTAGGACTTGTGTGCATTTTGGTTTGGAGCCCCGAGGGCTCGGGTGAGTTTCGGATAGGCTACGGGATGATTTTGAACTTAGAAAATCTGATATTTGAGCTTCTGCTGTCATCTGGTGCATTGTGCTTCGCGATTGCGAAGCCATTCCTGCGATCGCAAAGAGGAAATTGTGAGTCATGAGTTTTACCCTTCGCGTTCGCAAAGATAGGCACGCAATCGCGGAAGGCTAACTCTAACTGCACCGCGAACGCGGGGGCAAAGCTGCGATCGCGTAGTAGAAATGAGGCGGAAGCTGAAGCACTGAATTTGTGCTACGCGGTCGCATAAGCCTGTACGCGATCGCATAAGGTTGAGAAAATATTCTCTGCGATCGCATGGCCATTTACGCGATCGCGTAAAGTTAATAAAATGGGCAGCCAAAATGTGCTTCGTGATCGCAAATAATTATCCGCGATCGCGAAGAGTAAATTGCACCTAGGAAGAAATTTTGCTACGCGATCGCGAATGAATTTCCGCAATCGCGATGAATAAAAATCTGAAAAACAGAACCTAAGTTCTGGAAATGGGATTTCGACCCATTTTCAACCATTTCCAAATTTTGAGCTCGGGTAAGGCGATTTTAATGAAAAAACATTGGGGGTAAGCGTTCCTTATCCTATATCGATTATATTTCATGATTCCATACTCATTTACATCATGAATCCGTAAATTTATGGGAGAACAATCATATTTTTATAAAATCTTCCAAAAACGAAAATTTAAGATTTAAGGGTCCATTTGACATCGGAATTTGATAAGTTTTATATGGTCGGACTCGTCTCGGAATGGGTGTTCGGATTTCGTAAGTTTTTCCAAGATTTGAGACGTGGGCCCCACTGTCAAATTTTAAAATGAATTTCGGATTTTTATCAGGAAAATTAGTAAATTCATATGGAATTAATTCCTATGATTCGTATTGAGTATATCGAATTGTTTATGAATAGATTTGATGCTTTTGGAGACAAATTCAAAGGGAAAAGTTGTGGAAGACTAATTGATTGAAAATTTGCAATGCGAGGTAAGTGTCGTGGTTAACCTTGACTTGAGGGAATAGAACCCTTAAACTATTTGTTATGTGAAATGCATGTGAACGACGTATAGGCTAGGTGACGAGTATCTATACGTCATCAAATTAATTGTTTGCATAATTATTTGAAAAATCAAAAATCGTTTTAAATCATGAATTAATTGTTATAATAATTATTACTCTCTTATTCTTTGTCAAATATTAATTTTTGAATTCATGCAACAATTGTTACATGCTATTTGATTTATGTGTCTTAATTGTTATTTGACATTTAGCATACTAAATATTAACTGCCTATTTTCTCTACGATTTTCACAATTAATTGATAATTGTCATTGTTTGCTCATAGATAAATTATAATTATTGTGTTCCTTGATGATTAATAGTTTCTCATCGGATGTGTTATTTATTGGAGTAATATTAATTACATTTATGAGTTGTTTAAAGTTATATTGGGGGAACGGGTTGCACACCACAACGGAAATGAAAAGAAATATATATATATATATATATTGGGGGATCGGATTGCATGCCGCAACAGACTTATTAAAAAGTCAATATCGGGGGATCGGATTGCACTCCGCAACAGACTTATTAAAAAGTCTATATTGGGGGATCAGATTACATGCCGCAACAGACTTATTAAAAAGTTCATATCGTGGGATCGGATTGCACGCCTAAACAGACTTATTTAAAAGTCTAAATAGACTTATTTAAAAGTCTATATATACTTGATTAAAATAAATATATGGGAGGATTGAAAATGAATATGTTGTGTGGCAACGGAAATTGATGGAAATAATAATTGGTTATGACTACTGAATTGGCTTCAACTTTTAAAAATGAGTTACTTGATTTATTTTTATTATTGTTGTTATTACTATTATTGTGCACAGGTTATTATAAGTGACCAGCCTTAGCCTCGTCACTATTTCGTTGAGGTTAGGCTCGGCACTTACCAGTACATGGGGTCGGTTGTACTGATACTATACTTTGCACTTCTTGCGTAGATTTCGGAGTTGGTCCTAGCGTCGTACCATAGACTTGCTCGAATTTCTGCTACCAGAGGAGACTTGAGGTATAACTGCATGGCGTCCGCAGTTCTGAAGTCCCCGTCTACTTTACTTTAGCTGTGTGTTTGTTTCCAGACAGCTTTATTTTATTCAGACCTTTATTTGTATTATTCTAAAAGCTCGTACACTTGTGACACCAATTATGGGATGATATTTAGACACCGTTATTTTATGGATTATTCACTACATTTCAGACTTTACTTCCGCATTTAATTCTTTGTTATTAATAAATTTAAAAATTATTTTAAAATGGATAATATTATTCTAACGTTGGCTTGACTAGCAAGTGAAATGTTAGGCGCCATCACGGTCCGAAGGTGGGAATTTTCGGTCGTGGCAGTTGGTATCAGAGCACTAGGTTACATAGGTCTCACGAGTCACGAGCAAGCTTAGTAGAGCCTGAAGGATCGGTACAGAGACGTCTGTACTTATCTCTTAGAGGCTATGAAGTTTCAGAACAATATCACTTTTTTCTTATTCTGTCATGCGAATTTATTCTATCATCGATGATTGGGGAATTCTACTCTTATTCTCTCGCAGATGGTGAGAACACATAATACATCTACCGATGGACAGTGACCAGAGCCCCCGGTGGCCAGGGGTAGAGGTCGAGGCTGAGGTCGTGCTAGATGCTGAGGCAAAGGTAGAGGTAGAGCTCAGTTTAGAGCTCAAGTAGCTGCACCTGTTGTAGAACCTCTGGTGGATCTTCAGGAGAAGGTTCCAGTTCAGAATGTACCGATTGGACCAGTTCAGATCCCGGAAAGATTCATAGCCACTCTAGTGCTTCAGAACGCTCTAGTCCGTTTGGTGAGTCTTATGGAGGGCGTGGCCTAGAATGGTATATTTCCAGTGGCACCAGCCGTCTCATAGGCTGGGGGAGGAGCACAAAATCCCACTACTCCCGCTCCGGAGCAGATGGCTCCCTAGAATCAGGCTCCAGCAGCCCTGCCAGTTAGGGTAGTTCAGCCAGTTATTGCGGCACAGACCGGTGATTGGACCGCATGTCTTTTAAGGCCTTATTGAGACTGGATAAGTTTACTAAGCTCTTTCAAGTTCACTTCAGTGGTACACTTCCTGAGGACCCACAGGATTATCTTGACCGCTGACATGAGGTTCTGCAGAACATGGGTATAGTTGAGACCAATGGGGTTGATTTTACTGTATTTCAGATGACGGGTTCTTCCAAGAGGTGGTGGAGAGATTATACATTGACCATTCCAGTTGGATCGCCTGCACTTACCTGGGAGCAGTTCTCTCAGCTATTTCTGGAGAAGTTCCTTCCTATCACACTGATAGAGGATTTTCGCAAGCAATTTGAGCGTCTACAGTAGGGCTGTATGACTGTTACTCAGTATGAGTCCCGTTTTATGGATTTGGCTAGTCATGCTCTCCTTTTACTACCTACTGAGGGAGAGAGAGCAGGGAGGCTTATTGAGGGACTCACTCACCCTATCAGGCTTTAGATGGCCAAGGAGACCATAAATGAGATTTCGTTTCAGGCGGTTGCTAATGTCGCAAGGAGGATTGAGATGGTTCTTTCACAGGAGAGAGGGCAGAGGTCTGATAAGAGGCTTTGTCAGTTTGGTGGTTTCAGTGGTGCCTCGTCTGGAGGCAGGGGTAATTTTGGTAAGGGTCATCCTCCCAGATAATTTTATTCAACACTTCATGCATCTCCCGGTTATTCATGGAGTCGCAGTCCTATTATGCCTTACTCTGGGTAGCCAGCATTTAGTGCACATTCAGCTCCTATCAGTGCACCACCACTCCAAAGTTACTACAGCGGTTATCCGGCCCATTCGGGTCAGTTTCAGCTTCAACAGCCACGACATCAGGATGGGTGCTATGAGTGTGGTAACATTGGTCACATCAGGAGGTATTTCCCTAGATTGGTGAGTAACAGATCTCGGCAGGATTCTCGTGCCATCATACCTACACCGGTTGCTTCACCGCCTGCTCAGCCAGCTAGAGGTAGGGGTCAGGCAGCTAGAGGTGGAGGTCAGGCCATTAGAGGTGGAGGTCAGACCGTTAGAGGTGGAGGCCAGCCAGTCAGAGGCCGTCCCGGGGATGCAATTTAGAGTGGTGGGGCTCATCCCCGATTTTATGCTTTTCCAGCTAGGCCCGAGGCCGAGTCATCTGATGCTGTGATCACAAGTATTATTCCAGTTTTCAATAGAGATGCTTCAGTTTTATTTGATCTACTTATTCCTATATGTCCTCCTATTTTGCTTCCTATTTGGTTGTGCCTTGTGATTCTCTAAGTGCTTTTGTGTGTGTATCTACACGGTGGGAGATTCTATTATAGTAGACCATGTTTATCGTTCTTGTGTGGTTACTATCGGTAGTCTTGAGACTAGCATGGATCTTCTACTTCTTGATATGGTAGATTTTGATATCATCTTGGGTATGGATTGGTTGTCACCTTATCATGCTATATTGGATTTTCATGCCAAGATAGTGACCTTAGCCATGCTGGGGTTACCTCGGTTAGAGTGGAAAGGAACTTCTGGTCATTCTGCCAGCAGGGTTATTTCTTATATAAAAGCTCGGCATATGGTCGAAAAAGGGTGACTAGCCTATTTGGCTTATATTCGTGATCCCAGTGCGGATGTTCCTTCTATGGACTCAGTATTAGTTGTTCATGAATTTCCAGAAGTATTTCTTGCAGATTTACTGGGGATGCCACCCGACAGGGATATTGACTTCTATATTGATTAGGCTCCGGGCACTCAGCCCATTTCTATTCCATCCTACCGTATGGCCCCGTCGGAGTTGAAAGAATTGAAGCAGCAGTTACAAGACTTGCTTGATCAAGGATTCATTAGACCTAGTATCTCACCCTGGGGTGCACCAGTATTATTTATAAAGAAGAAAGATGGTTCTATGCGGTTGTGTATAGATTATCGACAGCTGAATAAGGCCACTATCAAAAATAAATATCCGCTGCAAAGAATTGATGACTTATTTGATCAGCTTCAGGGTGCCAAGGTGTTTTTGAAGATCAATTTGAGGTCCGGTTACCATCAGTTAAAGATTAGAGCATTTGATGTCCCTAAAATAGCTTTTTGGACTCGGTGTGTGCATTACAAATTCCTAGTGATGTCATTTGGGTTGATAAATGCCCCAGCAGCATTTATGGATCTGATGAATCGAGTGTTCAAGCCCTATCTGGATTCTTTTGTAGTTGTATTCATCGATGATATCTTGATTTACTCCAATAGTCGAGAGGAACATGAGAACCATCTTCGGAGTGTGCTTCATACTTTGAAGAATAATCACTTATATGCCAAATTTTCAAAATGTTAGTTTTGGTTAGACTCTGTTGCCTTTTTGGGGCATGTTGTATCGGCAGAAGGCATAAAGGTGGATCCTAAGAAGATAGAGGTTGTTCAGAATTGGCCTAGACCTACTTCAGTTACAGAGATCCGGAGTTTCCTGGGTTTAGCAGGTTATTATTGTCGGTTCGTGGAAGGGTTTTCATCTATAGCAAGCCCATTGACCAGACTGACCCAGAAAGGTGTCCTATTCAGATGGTCTAACGAGTATGAGTTGAGCTTTCAGAAGCTTAAGACTGCTTTAACTACGATGCCAATGTTGGTATTACCCACAGGTTTAGGATGGTATACAGTATATTGTGACGCATCTCACATTAGGCTTGGTGCAGTATTAATGCAAGATGGAAGGGTGATTGCATATGCGTCGCGGCAGATAAAAGTTCATGAGAAGAATTATCCTATTCATGACTTAGAATTGGCAGCCATTGTTCATGCGCGGAAGATTTGGAGCCATTAACTATACGGTGTCTCGTGTGAGGTATTTACTGATTATCGTAGCCTTCAGTATTTGTTCAAACAAAAAGATCTTAATTTGAGGCAGAGAAGATGGTTGGAATTGGTGAATGACTATGATATCACCATTTTGTATCACCTCGAAAAGGCCAATATGGTGACCGATGCTTTGAGTAGAAAGGCTGTGTGTATGGGCAGTCTTGCGTATATTTCGGTTGGTGAGAGGCCATTAGCTGCAGATGTTCAGACTTTGGCTAATCAGTTCGTGAGGTTAGATGTTTCAGAACCCAGTCGGGTTCTGGCTTGCACAGTTGCTCGGTCTTCTTTATATGAGCGCATTAGAGAGAGGCAGTATAATGATCCTCATTTACTTGTCCTTAAGGACACAGTGCTGCACGGTGATGCCAAATAAGTTGCTGTGGGGGAAGATGGAGTTCTACGAATGCAGGGTCGTATTTGTGTGCCTAATGTTGACGGGCTTCGTGAATTAATTCTCGAAGAGGCACACAGTTCCAGGTATTCTATTCATCCAGGTACCGCTAAAATATATCAAGATTTGCGGCAACATTATTGATGGAGGAGAATGAAAAAGGATATAATTGTATATGTAGTTCGGTGTCTGAGTTGTCAGCAAGTTAAGTACGAGCATCAGAGACCTGGTGGTTTGCTTCAGAAGTTAGAAATTCCTGAGTGAAAATGGGAGCGTATCACTATAGATTTGGTTGTTGGACTCCCACAGACTTAGAGAACATTTGATGCAGTTTGGGTCATTGTGGACAGGTTGACCAAGTCAGCACATTTCATTCTAGTGGCAGTTACCTATTCTTCAGAAAGGTTAGCTGAAATTTATATTCGTGAGATTGTCTGCCTTCACGGTGTGCCCATGTCTATTATTTCAGGTCGAGGTACGCAATTTACCTCACACTTATGGAGGGCTATACAACGTGAGTTAGGCACGCGGGTTGAGTTGAGTACAGCATTTCATCCACAGACAGACGGACATTCAGAGCGCACTATACATATATTGTAAGATATGCTTCGTGCTTATGTTATATACTTTGGAGGTTCTTAGGATCATTTCTTGCCACTTGCGGAGTTTACTTATAATAATAGCTACCAGCCAAGCATTCAGATGGCTCCATATGAGGCATTGAACGGAAGGCGATGCCGTTCGCCAGTTGGATGGTTCGAACAGAGAGAGGCTCGGTTGTTGGGTACCGATTTGGTACAGGATGTCTTGGATAAGGTCAAGGTTATTCAAGATCAACTTTGTACAGCTCAATCTAGGAAAAAGAGTTATGCCGACCGTAAAATTTGTGATATTGCATTCATGGTTGGAGAAAGAATATTACTCCGGGTTTCACCTATGAAAGGTGTAATGAGGTTCGAAAAGAAGGGCAAGTTGAGCCCTAGGTATATTGGACCCTTTGAAATTCTTGAAAGGGTGGGTGAAGTAGCCTACAGGCTTGCATTACAACTTAGTTTATCAGCGGTTCATCCGGTGTTCCATGTGTCTATGCTCCGAAAATATCATGGTGATCCGTCTCATGTGTTAGATTTCAGCTCAGTCCAATTGGACAAAGATTTGACTTACGAGGAGAAGCCGGTGGCTATTCTAGCCTGGCAGGTCCGACAGTTAAGGTCTAAGAGTTATCCTTCAGTTCGAGTGCAATTGATTGGTCAGCCGGTAGAGGCATCTACCTGGGAGTCCGATTCGGACATGCAAAGTAAATATCCACACTTATTCACCAGCTAAGGTACTTTTTCTAACTTCATTCGAGGACGAACGTTTGTTTTAGAGGTGGAGAATGTGATGACCCAAAATGTCATCTTTAAATTTGATAATTAATTATGTATTGTAAGACCTAAAAAAGCACTATTTATCACTCCACGACTTGCGTGCGCAGTCCGTAAAATTTTCCGAAAAGTTTTTATGTGAGAATCGATTAAAATGTGAAATAGAGCTTTAAAACTCAATTGAGTTGACTTTGGTCAACATTTTGAGCAAACGAACTCGGATCAGTATTTTGACAGTTTCGATAGGTCCGTATCGCGATTTGGGACATGGGCATATGCCCAGAATCGAATTCCCAGAATCGAATTCCCAGGTCCCTAGCCCGAGATATAGAATTTTAAGAATTGACCGATGCTTGGTCTTATTGAAACCGGGTCCGTATTTTGGTTTCAGAGCTCGGTTTAGGTCTACTAAAATTTATGACTTGTCTGCCAAATTTAGCGAGAAACAGAGTTGATTTGACATGATTCGGATGTCCGGTTGTGAAAATATAAGTTTTAAAGTATTTTTTAAAATTTCATTCGATTTGGGGTTCAATTCGTAGTTCTAGGTGTTATTTTGGCGATTTGATCGGACGAGCAAGTTCGTATGATGTTTTAGGACTTGTGTGCATGTTTGGTTTGGAGCCTCGAGGGCTCGTGTGAGTTTCAGATAGGCTACGAGATGATTTTGAACTTAGAAAATTTGGTTTTTGAGCTTCTGCAGTCATTTGGTGAATTGTGCTTCGCGATCGCGAAGAGGAAATTGTGAGTCGTGAGTTTTACCCTTCGCGTTCGCGAAGATAGGCACGCGATCGCGGAAAGCTAAATCCTAGTGCACCGCGAGCGCGTGGGCAAAGCTGTGATCGCATAGATGAAATGAGGCAGAAGCTAAAGCACTGAATTTGTGCTACGCGATCGCATAAGCCTGTACGCGATATCGTAAGGTTGAGAAAATATTCTCTACGATCGCATGGCCATTTACGCGATCTCGTAGATTTAATAAAATGGGCAGCCAAAATGTGCTTCGCGATCGCAAAAAAATTATCCGCGATCGCGAAGAGTAAATTGCACCTAGGCAGAAATTTTGCTACGCGATCGCGATGAATAAAAATCTGAAAAACAGAACTTAAGTTCTGGAAATGGGATTTCGACCCATTTCCAATTTTCGAGCTCGGGTAAGGCGATTCTTGGGCGATTTTCACGGGAAAACATTGGGGTAAGTGTTCCTTATCCTATATCGATTATATTACATGATTTCATACTCATATACATCATGAATCCGTGAATTTATGGTGAAAAAATTAGATTTTTATAAAATCTTCCAAAAACGAAAATGTAAGATTTGAGGGTCCATTTTTTTTTTAAATAATGGCTAATATATAAATAAAATCCCAAAAATGGGTCCAATGCTTACAAGATGTCCAAACCAAAGTAGAAGTTGCATGAAGCTACTAGCTATTAAAAAAGATAGAAAAGCAAAAATCTAATGAACTAACTATTACAACATGATAAGTTGAATGCTTCCTTCTCCTATTAGTGTATGTGAATCCAATTGGCATTGGCAAATATCAAGCAGCACCTATCAAGCTCTCACCAGGCGCCAGGGTATATTGTCCATAGGCTAAAATGAATTCCAAACATCTCCACCGCAAAGTTGAAGTCCGCATCGTCCTCCAAGTGTCGCTACTATATGATCTCCATATGCAGTGGACTGATTTTGTTCAAGTATTAATCATGTGCTCACTCATCAAGATTAATGTGTAGAAGAGGAGCCTGGCTTTAGGCAGGTTTTGCAAGGCAAAAGCCAGGCTTGAGATGGCTTTAGGCAGGCTTTACAAGGCAAAGGCCAGGCATGCGCTGGCTTTAGGCAGGATTTGCAAGGCAAAAGCCAGGCATGAGCTGGCTTTAGGCAGGCTTTGCAGGCCAAAGGCCAGGCGTGAGCTGGCTTTAGGCAGGCTTTACAAGGCAAAAGCCAAGCATGAGCTGGCTTTAGCCAGGCTTTACAAGGCAAAAGCCAGGCATGAGCTGGCTTTACAAGGCAAAAGCCAGGAATGATCTGGCTTTAAGAAGACTTTGCAAGGCAAAGGCCAGCCTGTTCCTTTTTGTGATCTTGTAAGCTCAGATCCTTCCCTACTAGAACCTTTAATGTAGACATCATTCAAAATATTGCTAAACCATCCTCAGAAAAATGAAAAATGAAAGTGTGCTAATACCATTGAAAAATGATTCAACAATCTCCAAAAATACCATATGATGGGTTCAGCATCTTCCTTAGCATTTGGCCATATTAGTTTGTTCAGAGTCCAATCTTGTGAAGCCATCAGTCTGGGATTCTTCTCTTTGCTATCCTAATCCTAAGGTTAGGTGATTGAGATTTGTCTAGATTGATCAACCTCCTCCCTGCACTAGGCAGTTCAGAGAATGAATGAAACTCATATGTACCTGCAAAAGAGAACACAATGTTAGCTATAAAATCCGCCACTAAGTTGCCTTCTCTGAACACATGCTGAAAGATCACATTGAAGTTGTCCTTCATCTCTATAATTTTCTTCACATCCTGTACAATTACCCAAGGAGGATCCCATTCCCCTTCTATCGCCTTCTTCATCACCAATGAATCAGTCTCCAGTATGAGAGGATGAAAATCATGCTCCACACAATATTCCAACCCTTGAAGAATAGCCTTAGCTTCAGCCACCACATTAGTTGTAATTCCCAGGTCTACTGCCCTAGCATACACCACATCACCTTCATCATCCCTCACACAAAAGACTAGGGAGCTAGGTCCGGGATTGCCCTTTGATGCTCCATCAGTATTACATTTGTACCAACCATGACAAGGAAGCTGCCATGTTACTCTTGTAGTGATCAATATAGGTTTATATCTTTCAAAGTATTGAATCATGCCTGGCCATAACAATGGAATATTAGAGATCCAAGCATACCTCACCCTTCCCAGTTGATGCAATGTCCTATTTATCTCATGAATCACCCTATTTGTGGATATTGAACCACCATGTTTACCTGCATTTCTTCTCTTCCACAGCTCCCAAGTAATGATAGCTGGTACTGCTTGAAATAGTGGCTTTAATTTCGGACAACACTGAGCATACCACCAATGCCTTATAATCTGCTTCAATTGAATCAATTGCACAGAAATTCCAGCAGCCCCATGAACAAGTTCCATACCTTAGAGGCAGTAGGACTTGTGACAAATATATGCTCAATGGATTCCTCTTGGGGCTGCTGACAACACCAACACCTAGACATCACCATTTGCCCTTGTCTCCTCCACATGTCATCGATGGCTATTTTCTACCTCCACAATCTCCACAAGAAGAAGGATATCTTGAATGGCAAATCTTTAATCCACATTAACTTGAATTCTTGATTAGGATCTGCCCTATGCCTTAATATTTGCCAAGTACTGCTAACACTGAACTTGCCTGAAGGAGTTCGCATCCAGTATGGCTTATCCCAATATCCTTCACTGCTTTCATAGTGCACATTTAGCCTTATATGTTCTGCAATTTCCTCATTGAAAGTTTAATCTAGCAGCTGATCATCCCATGTTTCCCCTTGCCGCAGTTCTGCCATCTCCTGAAGACCTTCATTGATGGGAAAGTCTTCAGGAAATACATGATAAAGTGCACCCAATCCAGTCCAATTTTCATGCCAAATATTAGTTGTTCCACTCTTCAATTCCCATACGATCTCATGTTCTACTTCTTCCCTAGCATTCAGCATTTGTCTCCAAACATGAGACCCTCCCCTAAAACGCACCACAGTTGGTGGCTCCTTCTTGCAATACTTATTCCACATGAAATTAGACCACAAAGATTTTGTGGTCCTAAACCTCCACCATAGTTTAGCAAACAGTTCCCTTGAGACATCATTTAAGGACCTAAAACCTATTCCCCATTCCTCTTTAGGAAGGCAAAGATTTTGCCATGAAGCCCAGTGTCTGCTTCTCCCTTCTTCCTTTGTGCTCCAAAAGAACCTAGAAAAAGTCTTATGTAGATGCCCCAAGATGTTGTTTGGTGGATCAAGGACTGATAACATGTGAACTGGCATACTTTGCAACACACTAGAGATGAGGGTTGCCTTTCCTCCAAATGACAACAGTTTTCCTTTCTATGAATGCAATTTAGCCTTCACCTTCTTGATAAGCTCCTCATAATAGTCCTTCCTCCTTCTAGTGTAAAAAATAGGACACCCTAGATATGTGAAGGGAAATTTACCTCTTGCAAATCCTGTAATAGCTCCAACTGCCTGAAACAATCCATTAGCAACCTTTGAATACATGTAGTATGAACTATTATCTTTGTTGATCATCTGACCTGATATCTTTTCATAGTTCCCCAACACTGCCATAATCTTGTTCAAAGAGGGAGGATGAGCAGATGCAAAGATTATCGTATCATCAGCATACGCCAAGTGGTTTAAAGAATCAGACCACTTAGGCATTCCAAATCCCACAAATGACTTGTCTTCAAAAAGCTTATTCGAAGACCTGGAAAGTACCTCAGCTGACAGAATGAACAATGCTGGAGATAGGGGATCCCCTTGTTTCACATCCCTTGTTGACTTAAAGAACCCTGAGGACTGCCCATTCACCAACACTAAATACCAGTTATTTGACATCAAGTTCCACACCATGTTGATGAAGTGTTCAAAAAATCCCATCTTCCTTAGCACATGCAATAAGTACTTCCATGAGACCCTATCATAGGCCTTAGCCATATCAAGCTTGATCACCACATTAGCTGGCTTTCCCCTTAACCTTATGTCAGTGACAATTTCTTGAGTCAATAAAATATTCTCAAATATACTCCTACCCTTTACAAATCCGGATTGATTAGGAGCTATTAGAGATGGCAAAAATATCTCCAATCTGTCATGTAACACCCTAGACAAAACCTTGTTAATGAACTTGCTCAGACTAATAGGTCTTAAGTCAGAGAAGGTCTCGACTCTAGGTTTCTTGGGCAGCAACACTAGATTAGTGTGAGTGATGGATTTAGGCAATGCAGCTCCTCCATAGAAGTGTAGCACCATGTTGTGTATATCAGCACCAATAACATCCTAGCATGTTTGATAAAACAAGCCAGTGAATCCATCAGGGCCACTAGCACTCTCCCCACTAAGCTCAAAAACTGCTGCCCTTACTTCCTCAATTGTTGGCAATCTGCTAAGTTCCAAATTCTGATCCATAGTGACCATTGAAGGTACATTATTGAGCAAGGGAAATTCAGAAGCATCCCCTTTATTTGTGAACTATTTTTGATAGAAGTCCACTGCAGCTGTAGCCAATTGCTCCTGGTCTTCAATCCATACCCCACTGCCACTTTTGATCCTCTTCAGTTGCAATTTCTTTCTTTTGCCATTGACGTGGTTGTGAAAGAAACTTGTATTCCTATCTCCTTCAGCAAACCAATTCATCCCAGCTTTTTGCTTCCAATACTACTTCTCAATATTCAAGTATTTCTTCAATTCGGGTTGAGCCTTTTGAAGCACAATCCAATTCTCAGTTGTAGGCTCTTCTTCAAACAACATCTCCTTCACCCTAACAATGTCTTCCAAGATAGCCAATTGCTTGAAGATATCACTAAATGTTTCCCTATTCCATTTTGAGAGTGTTGTCTTCACCCTATTGATATTCTGTTTGAACATCAAAAACTGATCCCCTATGAAATCAGCTTTCCAATTCTTCCTCACCACATCCATAAATGTAGCATGCTTTGTCCAAAAGTTCAAGAATCTGAAAGGCTTGACAAACTTGGTTGTCTGTACCCCACATGTCATTAGCAATGGTGCATGATCTGATCCAGTTCTGATTAGATGTTCAACATCAATAGTTGGCAACATGTTCTTAAATGGCAAATTCACAAAAATCCTATCCAATCTTTTGAATATACACTCAGCATTGGATCTCCCATTCCACCATGTGAATGGACTTCCTTTGTAGCCTTGCTCAAACAAACCACAAGAGTTTACACAAAATGCAAAATCCTCATATTCAGGAGGGTGTACTGGAAGTCCCCCTATTTTCTCATATTCATGCAATAACACATTGAAATCCCCTCCTACCAACCATGGTAATTCCATATCACTTGCTAAATAATACATGTGATCCCACAAATCCAACCTCTCCATTGCTGAACATTTTGCATAAACAAATGTCATCATCATGTGCTGCCCCAGGTCATGGTGAAACACTCTCACAGTCACTTGTTGCTCAGTATCCTCCACTAATTCCCATTCCACCACTGCATCGAAGAACAACCATATTTTCCCATTAATATTTGTATAAGCAGTCTCCATACTCAACCTCCTTTTATATCTCTCAATGAGTCCCTTCTTTTGAAAAGGCTCCATCAATGAAACTACACAAAAATTATGCTCCCTATTCATATTGATCACCCTAGGAAAGGCCTGTTGTGTATTCACAGACCTTATGTTCCATATTAATGTTTTGATCATCATCTAGATAGAGAAACTGCCCTCCTAGGCATTATTCTTGAAGGTTGTGGTGGATCTTTACTCTGATTCTTCTTAGTTTTTTTACCTCCTTTAGCACTAGTTGTGGGCGATAAATCCCCTTCCCTAGCCACTTGTTTGAAGTTTTCGGCAGTTGATTCATCATCTCCTTCATCTTCCATTGGATTTTGTCTCCATAAGTCTTCATCAATTGGTGTCACATTGTGTGTAACTAAATCATGTAAATGTTATATAGGAGTCTTAGTTAGAACATTAAGATGTAGTTGCATGGTTTGATCAGTGCCAGATTCCATAGGCACTTCCTCTATTTCCCCGGATGCTCTTGGAACAATTGCCCACTCATCAGCCTGTTCATACCCCTTGAATTGTAGCTCATGGACATACGCCGGAACACCATTTACATAGGCCAAAATTTCTCTAGTGGCTCTAAGGTTGGGGTTTACTGTAGCTGCCTCATCAGGTGAACCTGGTTTTAGGCCTAGCATCGCCAGCCTATCGCCGGGTGAGCTTGGATTGTTGTCCTTCTTCACCTTGTCTTCTATTATTTTTGTTTTGCCCAGCTGATCATTCTTAACCTCAACTGCATCGCTCCATAAGACCTTTGTAGTGTTTACCTCATCAAGATCCTCCATCCACCCAGAATCTTTAAAAGTTTGAGATGTAATCGCATGATAAGATTGGTTTGTGGTCACATTGAGTTGTTTTAGCTCCTCTTTGCTAGTCCCAAACCTTCTATGAACCCAGTCGATTGTGGACTGAATCCCAAAAGGAGTAGGACCATCTTTAGAACTGAAGACTGGTTTTTCCCCCACCAAAACCAGTTGGTTGTTCTCGTTTATATCACTTTGTTCCTCCTCTAATACTGCAAATTTATTCCTTGTTTGAACCTTGTTTGTCTGATCTTCTTCGACCACCATCAGTGCAAAGTTATTATGCACCTGCTGTACACCAGCATTCACTGGCATGATTGCATTGCCAGTTTGCTCTTGTACCTGGGTTTTGTTATTTTTGTTGGTTCCCCGATTATCCCGAACTTCCTTCCACTGTGCACCTACGTTCCCGACTACTTTTCCACTCATGAGAATCATTAAAGGGGTAATGTGATTTTTGATTTTTCCTTATTCATCAGCAGCAGAATTCCAGTTGTTCAACTCAACAAGATCATTCCTTTTCTTGCTGCTTTCGATTCTCAATAAGCTCGGGGTGCAAATGCCAACATTCAATTTCATCATGTCCTTGTAGTTTACACTCCATACAATATTTTGGTAGCATGTCATACTGAATTCTCACCCATTCTGTTCGAACACCACCAGAAGCTTCATCATCAATATCCAATCACACCTTTTTAGGTAGTTCGGCCAACAAATCGACAAGAACTTTTACTCTTGCGCAACTCGGCCTAGTTTTGTTTGTAGTTACCGCGTCAAGACACACTGGCCTTCCCACAGTTGTAGCCAAATAAAACAGTGTTTCCTTTACAAAAAAGGTAGGCAGCAGTCCAGGAAAAGAAATCCACGCCATCGCCATCGGAGTTTCTTCACCCGCCTTAAATTTTGCATCGTAGATAAGAGTACGCAATTGGTATTCGTACCCATCTTTGGCTTTTATGTAGTACGTACTCTTTGATGTGAAATCAAGGAAATCTTGCCATAGAGTTAATCTAATTAACACATGACGATCTCTAAGGAATCTGATATTAGACTCACCTTTGATACCACATTGAGTTGGAATTATTCGGCGAAGCTCGTGAATCTCTGGAGAACCATATGACAGCTTTCCAATGATAGCATATTGGAGGCCTTCAATCACGTTCATTCTATCTACTTCTACCTCTGTGAATTTAGCCACTGGTTGGCCATTCAAATACACTGCTCGTCGCAGTGGAATGGGTTGAATTGAAGCTGCAGCAGTAGCCATCGCTGGAGGATTTAAAAAATTTGGTTTCAAAATCTTCGAGTAATCTAGAGGAGCTGGGTTGGAGTTAGTTTTATTATGTTGTTGTGCAACGCTGGGGGAGGGCAGACCAGCCGAAAAAGCTGGTTGGTCGCCGGCCATTGTGGCCATTGAAGCCTAAAGCTCCAGCTTTGTCCGTGATGAACAGTGACTTTTTATGGTTGGACTCGGAATTTGTTAATTTTTTATGGTTGGACTCGTCTTGGAATATTTGTTCGGATTTCGTAAAGTTTTCCAAGATTTGAGACGTGGGCCCCACTGTCGAATTTTAAAATGAATTTCAGATTTTTATCCGGAAAATTAGTAAATTCATATGGAATTAATTCCTATGATTTGTATTGAGTATATCGAATTGTTTGTGAATAGATTTGACGATTTTGGAGACTAATTCAAAGGGAAAGGTTGTGGTCGACTAATTGATTGAAAATTTGCAAAGCGAAGTAAGTGTCGTGGTTAACCTTGACTTGAGGGATTAGAATCCTTAAACTATTTGTTATGTGAAATGCATGTGAACGACGTATAGGCAAGGTGACGAGTGTCTATACGTCGTCAAATTAATTATTTGCATAATTATTTAAAAAATTATAAATCATTTTTAATCATGAATTAATTGTTATAATAATTATTTCTCTCCTATTCTTTGACAAATATTAATTCTCGAATTCCTGAAACAATTGTTACATGCTATTTGATTTATGTGTCTTAATTATTATTTGACATTTAGCATACTAATTACTAATTGCCTATTTTCTTATAACGACCCGGCCGGTCGTTTCGGGAGTTATAGCACAGTTTCCCCCATTTCTGTTTCCTTTATGCTCTTAAGCTATATTATAATATATTGGGTTAGTTGGTTCGGGTCCGGAGTGGTTTCGGAGTGGAATGAGACACTTAGTCTCTTATTTAGAATCGTAAGTTGGAAAAGTCAACTGGATGTTGACCTATATGTAAACGATCTCAGATTTGAATTCTGATGATTCTGTTAGCTCCGTTAGATGATTTTGGACTTAGGAGTGTGTCCAAAATGTGATTTGGAGGTCCGGAGTGGAATTAGGCTTGAATAGGCGAAAGTTGGAAATTTGGCGATTTCGGTGGGCAGTGGAAAATTTGATATCGGGGTCGGAATGGAATTTAGGAAGTTGGAGTAGGTTCATAGTGTCATTTGTGACGTGTGTGCAAAATTTGAGGTCATTCGAACGTGGTTTGGTTGGTTTCGGCATCGGTTGAATTTGAAAATTTAGAAGTTCATAGGCTTTAATCCGAGGGTAATTTGGTGTTTTGATGTTGTTTTGAGTGATTCGAAGGCTTGACTAAGTTTTTATGTTAATATATGATTTGTAGGTATTTTTGGTTGAGGTCCCGAGGGCGTCGGGGTGATTCCGGGTGGTTAGCGGATTTGTCGAAGTTGGAAAATGCAGTTGAAGCTGCTGCTTCTGCTATTTCCGCACCTGCGGAAGAAAGAGTCACATGTGCATTTGGGGAAGCCGCAGATGCGGAAGGCCAAGACTGGGAACGCAAGTGTGAAGAATTGGCCGCATCTGCGAGCCCGCAGGTGCGAGACTTAGGGCGCAGATGCGGAAGGAAGGAAGAAGGCTGGCTTCGCAGATGCGGCGCACCATGCGCAGGTGCAATAGGTTTGCCTCAGATAAGGAACCTGGGCATTTAAGTGACTTGCGCAGGTGCGGTTGTTGGGACCGCAGGTGCGAGTAAAAGGCCGCAGGTGCGAGAAGCCATGGCAGAAGGTACATATTGCACACTTCGCGAATTTTGGTGCATTCATCACCATTTCTATTTGGTTTTGGAGCTTTTGGGAGAGATTTGAAGAGTTAATCAAGGGGATTTTCATTTAGGTAAGTTACTTGAGCCCTAATACTCGTACATATGGTGATTTTCCATTGTTTAATCATGTAATTAGCGAAAATGAGGGGTTAGGGCTTGGGATTTTTGGAGAAGTAATTTAAGGATTTGAAGGACGAAACAATGTCGGATTTTGATAAATGGTATGGTTAGACTCGTAAGTGAATGGGCTTTCTAGTTTTGTAAATTTTGTCAGATTTCGAGACATGGGCCCGAGGGCCGGGTTTGAGCCAATTTCGGGTTTTGATCTAATTTTGTAGTTTTTCTTGTGGAATTAATTCCATTAGCGTATATTGATAGTATTGTACTATTGTGAATAGATTTGGAGCATTTGGAGGCCGAGTCCAAATGCAAGAGCTTTGTGTGGTAGAGATTTGACCGGGTCGAGGTAAGTAACGATTATAAATCTAGTCTTGAGGGTATGAAACCCCAGATTTCGTATCATTCTCCTATTTTGAGGTGACGCACATGCTAGGTGACGGGCGTGTGGGCGTGGACTGTTGGGGATTGTGACTTGGTCTTTCCCGTAGCAACTGTAAAGTTGCATATTTTGTTGAAACTATACGATACTTATATGTTTTAGAAAGAGTTTCTGTAAATTGGGCTGAATGCCATGATTTGGGCCTTGTGCCAGTGCTGTGTGGACCCTTAGGGGCCTTTTCTTACTATCCTCTCACTGTTTTCGATTGAAAATCTATATTCAGTCATGGTTATACATGTTTATTGCATAACTCAGTTTTATGACTCTATTTTGATGCATATAAATGTTTTTTGGGCCGAATGCCCTGTTTTTACTGAAATGCCTGAGTGGCTTGAGAGGTTTATGACTAAGTGAGGTCGAGGGCCTGATTTGTGAGGATATTTATGGGATCGGACTGCACGTCGTAGCATGTTTTATATAGGCCGAGGGCCTGAGTGATTTAAGCCATGATTTAGCTCGATATAGCACTTGGGCTGAAGGAGCCCCTCCCGAGTCTGTACACACCCACAGTGTGTGTAGGTACCTACTGAGTGCGAGTCCTGAGTCATGAGTGACTGGGAGGCATGAGTGATTGTGAGGTATTCCCGAGTTGCAAGAGTGATTGTGAGGTATGCCCAAGTGGCAAGAGTGATTGTGAGGTTTTCCTGAGGGGCTGTATATGAATACTTTGCCTGAGGGGTTGTTTAAGATTTCATCATTTTTTCTCACCTTTGCATTTTTCCTCTGTTTGAAAATTGTTGAAAAATATCCTTAAATGATGTTTTACTGGAACTGGGTTTAAACGAGATATTTTGATTCAAATCCTGATTTTAAAAGCATGAGGTATTTTACTGAGATTTTATGATATGAACGTTATATGCTTTATTGCTCGTCATTACTGCTCAATCTTTATTTATTATTGTTACTTACTGAGTTGGCGTACTCACGTTACTCCCTGCACTTTGTGTGCAGATCCAGGTGTAGCTTGACACGGTAGTGGTTGTTGATTATTCTGGTTGTAGATTTTTCCGGAGATAGCAAGGTAGTTGTTTGGCGATCACAGCCCCTGCTCTTCTCCCTCTTATCTTCCTCTAGTTGTATTTAGCTATTTTCCAGGCTGAGTTAGCCTTGATATTGTTAGACAGATTGTAGTAGATGCTCATGACTAGTGACACCCCGATGTCGGGCTTTTCTTTCCGCACTTTCGTTTTGATTTGAACTGCTTTACGGAGGTTTTTATGTTAAATGGCCTTGAAATTTATCCTTGAAATAAAAATATCGGTTCATTTTTTAAATGAGTTGTCTTGCTAGTTCCACGATAGGCTCCATCACGGCAGGGTTAGGTTGGGTAATGACAGATTGGTATCAGAGCCTAGGTTACATAGGTCTCACGAGTCATGAGCGGGTTTAGTAGAGTCTTGTGGATCGGTACGGAGACGTCTGTACTTATCTTCAAAAGGTTGCCGAACCTTTAGGAAGATTCCACATTCTTGAATTCTTGTCGTGCGAATCTGTTAATTCTAGTAACTAAACATTTGTTGTTTCATTCTCTCACAGATGGTGAGGACTCGTACTGCTGGTCAGGAGGGCCAGCCACTAATACCACCAGCCAGGGCCGCGAGAGGCCGAGGGCACGGTAGAGGCCGTGGTAGGGGTAGAGGTGCAGCTCGTACCGCAGCTGGGGTAGTACCTACAGATCCACCAGTTGTCCCAGATTCCAGTTGTTGATGCACCAGCTCAGGCACCACCTGTGCCTATTTTAATTCCAGGCCTTCAGGAGGCCCTAGCTCAGATTATGATAGCGTGTACAGGCCTTGCTCAGGCGGTCTCTATCTCGACGGCCGCATCCACTTCTTAGGTCGGGGGAGGCACATGCACTCAGACTCCTGTTGCTCGCACACCCGAGCAGGTTGTTCAGGGACTCCGGGCACCGGGGGCACCACCAGCCCAGCCGGTTGTAGTTGCTCAGGATTATGTGGTTCCTGCTATGCCTGAGGATGATCAGTGTAGGTTGGAGAGGTTTGGGAGACTCCAGCCACCACCTTTCAGTGGCACAGAGAGAGATGATGCTTAGGACGTTTTGGACAGGTGTCAGAAGATACTCCGTACTGTTGGTATTCTGGAGACTTGTGGGGTCTCCTTCACTACTTTATAGTTTTCTAGGGATGCACTCAGATGGTGGGAGACTTACGAGAGGCGTAGGCCTGTTGGCGCAGCAACCCTTACTTGGCAGCAGTTCTCCATGCTCTTTTTGGAGAAGATCGTGCCTCGATCCTGCAAAGAGGAGTTGCGCAGATAGTTTGAGCGGCTTCGCTAGGGTGATATGTCTGTGATGCAGTATGAGATGCGGTTCTCTGAGTTGGCCCATCATGCTATCTAGTTGGTTCCCATTGACAGGGAGAGGATCATGAGGTTTATTGATGGTCTCACTTATTAGCTACAGTTGCTCATGACCAGAGAGATGGTTTTAGGTGCTACTTTTGGTGAGGTTGTCGACATTGCTCGGCTGATTGAGATGGTTCGCGGTCAGGAGAGGGTTGAGAGGGAGGCCAAGAGGCCTCGTGGTCAGGGTGGATTCAGCGATGCTCCTTTTGGGGGTCAGTTTCAACACGGTAGAGGTCGTCATGTCATACAGGCTCAGTCAGCTCGGCCATTTCACCGTGGTGCATCATCTGGCCATGGTTCTCATAGTTCTCATCAGGGCCACTCATTACTTAGTGCCCTTCCATCTCAGAGTTCGTCCCGTGCTCCACCTGTTCAGGGCCCTTCCATACCAGGTTCTTCTACCAGTCATCCCGGTGCTAGGGGTTCCCTTCAGTTCCCGCCACTAGCACCAGGGAGTTGTTTTGAGTGTGGGGAACTTGGGCATATGTGGAGGCATTGTCCTCGTCGTCATGGAGGTCTATCTCAGCAGAGGAGTTAGCCTGCGACTTTAGCACCAATTACCTCACCACCCGCCCAGTCAGCTCGGGGTCGAGGTTAGTCAGCTAGGGGTCGCCCTAGAGGGGGAGGCAGATCAGGGGGTGGCCAGGCCCGTTTCTATGCCCTCCCTGCCAGACCAGACGCTATTGCTGTAGATGTTGTGATTACAGGTATTGTCTCAGTTTGTCACAGAGATGCCTCAGTATTATTTGACCCTGGTTCCACGTATTCATATGTTTCCTCGTATTTTGTCCATTTTGTGGATTTGCCTCGTGAGTCTTTAGTTTCATCTGTTCATGTATCTAGTCCTGTGGGTGATACTATTGTCGTGGACCACATATATCGGTCATGCGTGGTGACTATTGGGGGTCTAGAGACCCAAGTGGACCTTTTGCTGCTCAGTATGGTCGACTTTGATGTGATATTGGGTATGGATTGGTTATCTCCATGTCATGATGTTCTAGATTGTCATGCTAAGACGGTGATGTTGGCTATGTTGGGAATTCCGAGGGTTGAGTGGAGCGGTTCTGTATATAATGTACAAAGTAGGGTGATTTCATATTTGAAAGCTCAGTGCATGGTTGAGAAGGGTTGCCTATCCTATTTGGCTTTTGTGAGGGATGTTAGTGTAGAGATTCCTGTCATTGATTTTGTTCTGGTGGTACGTGATTTTTCGGATGTGTTTCCTGTAGACCTGTCGGGCATGCCGCCTGATAGGGATATTGACTTCGGTATTGATTTGAAGCCGGGCACTCAGCCCATTTCTATTCCACCGTATCGTATGGCACCGGCAGAGTTGAAGGAATTGAAAGAACTGCTTCAGGAACTCCTTGATAAGGGGTTTATTCGGCCTAGTGTGTCACTTTGGGGTGCACCGGTTCTATTTGTGAACAAGAAGGATGGTTCCATGAGAATGTGTATTGATTACAGGCAGTTGAACAAGGTCACAGTCAAGAACAAGTATCCTTTGCCTCGTATTGATGATTTATTCGACCAGCTTCAGGGAGCGAGGGTGTTCTCCAAGATTGATTTGAGGTTCGGTTATCACCAGCTGAAGATTCGGGATTCAGATATTCGTAAGACATCTTTCAGGACCCGATATGGCTATTATGAGTTCTTGGTTATGTATTTTGGGTTGACCAATGCCCCAGTAGCGTTCATGCATTTGATGAACAATGTATTCCAGCCCTATTTGGACTCATTCGTTGTTGTATTCATTGATGACATCCTGGTATACTCTCGTAGCCAGGAGGAGCACGCTCAGTATTTGAGGAATGTATTACAGAGTTTGAGGGAGGAGAAACTTTAAGCAAAGTACTCCAAGTATGAGTTTTGGCTCAGTTCAGTAGCATTCTTGGGACACGTGGTTTCCAGTGAGGGTATTCAGGTGGATCAAAAGAAGATAGAGGCGGTGCAGAGTTGGCCTAGACCATTCTCAGCCACGGAGATTAGGAGTTTCCTTGGTTTGGTGGGTTATTATCATTGCTTTGTGGAGGGATTTTCATCTATTGCATCACCCTTGACCAAATTGACCCAAAAGGGTGCTCCATTCAGGTGGTCGGATGAGTGTGAGAAGAGCTTTCAGAAGCTCAAGACTTCCTTGACCACAGCTCCAGTGTTAGTTCTGCCATCAGCTTCAGGTTCTTACACTGTATATTGTGATGCCTCGAGGTTAGGCATTGGATGTGTCCTGATGCAGGAGGGTAGGTGATTGCCTATGCCTCGCGCCAGTTGAAAACCTATGAGAAGAACTATCCTGTCCATGATGTTGAGTTAGCAGCCATTGTTCATTCCTTGAAGATTTGGCGCCATTATTTGTATGGGGTTCATTGTGAGATCTATACTGATCATCAGAGTTTTCAGTATCTGTTGAAACAGAAGGATATTAATTTGCGTCAGCAGAGATGGTTGGAGCTTCTTAAGGACTATGATATTAGTATTTTGTACCACGCGAAGAAGGCAAATGTGGTGGTCGATGCTTTGAGTCGCCGGGCAGAGAGTTTGGGGAGCTTAGCATACCTTCTAGCAGCAGAGAGACCTTTGGCCTTGGATGTTCAGGCCTTAGCGAGCCAACTTGTGAGATTGGATATTTCGGAGCCTAGTCGGGTATTGGCTTGTGTGGTATCCAAGTCTTCTCTTTATGACCGTATCAGGGAACGTCAGTATGATGACCCCCACTTGATCGTTCTTCAGGACATGGTCCAGAGAGGTGATGCTAGGGATGTGACTATTGGTGATGACAGCGTGGTGATTCTTGAGGACATACACAGCTCGTGGTATTCTATCCATCCGGGTGCTGCAAAGATGTACCGGGATTTGAGGCACCACTATTGGTGGAGGCGGATGAAGAAGGATATAGTTGGGTTTGTGGCTCGGTCTCTCAACTGTCAGCAGGTTAAGTATGAGCATCAGAGACTGGGTGGCTTGCTTCAGAGATTAGAGATCCCAGAGTGGAAGCGAGAGTAGATCACTATGGACTTTGTAGTTAGCCTACCACGGACTTCGAGGAAGTTCGATGCTATTTGGGTTATTGTGGATCGGCTGAAGAAGTCTGCGCACTTCATTCCAGTTGGTACTACTTACTCTTCAGATTGATTGGCTGAGATTTACATCCGAGAGATTGTTCGCCTGCATGGTGTTCCAGTTTCTATCATTTTAGATAGGGGCACTCAGTTTACATCACAGTTTTGGAGGGCGGTGCAGCGAGAGTTGGGTACTCAGGTTGATTTGAGCACAACTTTTCACCCTCAGACGGACGGGCAGTCCGAGCGCACTATTTAGATATTGGAGGACATATTGCGCGCTTGTGTCATTAACTTTGGGGGTTCATGGGACATTTTTGCCACTCACGGAGTTTGCATATAATAATAATTATCAGTCAAGTATTCAGATAGATCCGTACGAGGCTTTATATGGGAGGAGGTGTAGATCTCCGGTTGGATGGTTTGAGTCGGGTGAGGCTAGGCTTTTGGGTACAGACTTGGTCCAGGATGCATTAGATAAGGTGAAATTGATTAAGGAGCAGCTTCGCACGGCTTAGTCTAAGCAAAAGAGCTATGCAAATAGGAAGGTCCATGATGTATCTTTCATGGTTGAGGAGAAAGTTTTGCTGAAGGTATCACCCATGAAGGGTGTTATGAGGTTTGGGAAGAGGGGTAAGTTGAGCCCCCAGTACATTGGGCCTTTTGAGATGCTTCAGAGGATAGGGGAGGTGGCTTATAAGCTTGCCTTGCCACCCAGCTTATCGAGTGTGCATTTAGTATTTCATGTTTCCATGCTCCGGAAGTATATTGGAGATCCGTCCCATGTTTTGGACTTCAGCACGGTTCAGTTGGAGGGTGATATGACTTATGATGTGGAGCCGGTGGCCATTTTGGATCGGAAGGTTCGAAGGTTGAGGTCAAAGGATATAGCTTCAGTGAAGGTGCAGTGGTGAGGTCAACCTGTGGAGGAGGCCACCTGGGAGATCGAGTAGGAGATACGGAGTAGATATCCATGACTATTAGAGACTCAAGGTATGTTTCTAGACCCATTCGAGGACGAACGGTTATTTAAGAGGGGGAGGATGTAACGACCCGGTCGGTAGTTTCTGGAGTTATAGCCCTGTTTCCCCCATTTTTGTTTCCTTTATGCTCTTAAATTATATTATGATATACCAGGTTGGTTGGTTCGGGTCCGGATTGGTTTCGAAGTTGAATGAGACACTTAGTCTCTTATTTAGAACCTTAAGTTAGAACAGTCAACTAGATATTGACCTATATGTAAACTATCTCGGATTTGAATTCTGATGATTTTGTTAGCTCCGTTAGGTGATTTTGGACTTAGGAGTGTGTCCGGAATATGATTTGGAGGTCCGGAGTGGAATTAGGATTGAATTGGCGAAAGTTAGAAATATGGCGATTTCGGTAGGCAGTGGAAATTTTGATATCGGCGTCGGAATGGAATTTTGGAAGTTGGAATAGGTTCGTAGTATCATTTGTAACGTGTATGCAAAATTTGAGGTCATTTGGAAGTGGTTTGGTTGGTTTCGGCATCAGTTGCCGAATTTAGAAATTTAAAAGTTCTTAGGCTTGAATCCGAGGGTAATTTGGTGTTTTGATGTTGTTTTGAGTGATTCAAAGGTTCGACTAAGTTTGTATGTTGATATATGACTTCTGGGTATTTTTGGTTGAGGTCCCGAGGGCGTCGGGGTGATTCCGGGTGGTTAGCGGATTTGTCGAAGTTGGAAAATGCAGTTGAAGCTGCTGCTTCTGCTATTTCCGCACCTACGGAAGGAAGAGTCGCAGGTGCGAGGTCGCTGGTGAGTTTGGGAAAGGCGCAGATGCGGAAGTGGAAGGCCAAGACTGGGAATGCAGGTGCGAAGAATTGGCCGCTTCTGCGAGCCCGCAGGTGAGAGACCTGGGGCGCAGATGTGGAAGGAAGGAAGAAGGCTGGCTTCACAGATGCGGCACACCATGCGCAGGTGCGCAAGCGCAGGTGCAACAGGTTTGCCTCAGATGCATAACCTGGGCGTTTAAGTGACTTGGGCAGGTGCGATTGTTGGGACCGCAGATACGAGGGCGCGGGTGCGAGTAAAAGACCGCAGGTGCGAGAAGCCTGGGCAGAAGGTACTTATTGCACACTTCGTGAATTTTGGTGCATTCATCACCATTTCTATTCGGTTTTGGAGCTTTTGGGAGAGATTTGAAGAGGGAATCAAGGGGATTTTCATTTAGGTAAGTTACTTGAGACCTAATACTCGTACATATGGTGATTTTTCGTTGTTTAATAATGTAATTAGTGAAAATGAGGAGTTAGGGCTTGGGATTTTTGGAGAAGTAATTTAAGGATTTGAAGGACCAAAAGATGTCGGATTTTGATGAATTTGGTATGGTTATACTCGTGAGTGAATGAGCTTTCTAGTTTTTTAAATTTTGTCGAATTTCGAGACGTGGGCCCGGGGGCGGGTTTGAGCCAATTTCGGGTTTTGGTCTAATTTTGTAGTTTTTCTTGTAGAATTCATTCTATTAGCGTATATTGATGGTATTGTACTGATTGTGAATAGATTTGGAGAATTTGGAGGCCGAGTCCAGAGGCAAGAGCATTGCGGGATAGAGATTTGACCAGGTTGAGGTAAGTAACGATTGTAAATCTAGTCCTGAGGGTATGAAACCCCGGATTTCGTATAATTCTACTATTTTAAGGTGAAGCACATGCTTGGTGACGGGCGTGTGAGCATGCACTGTTGGGGATTGTGACTTGGTCCGTCCCGTAGCAACTGTAAAGTTGCATATTTTGTTGAAACTATATGATACTTATATTTTTTAGAAAGAGTTTCTGTAAATTGGGATGAATGCCATATTTTGGGCCTTGTGTCAGTGCTGTGTGGACCCTTAGGGCCTTTTCTTACTATCCTCTCACTGTTTTCGATTGAAAATCTATACTCAGTCATGGTTATACTTGTTTACTGCATAACTCAGTTTTATGACACTATTTTGATGCATATAAATGTTGTTTTGGGCCGAATGCCCTGTTTTTACTGAAATGCCCGAGTGGCTTGAGAGGTTTATGACTGAGTGAGGCCGAGGGCCTGATTTGTGAGGATATTTATGGGATCGGGCTGCACGCCGCATCATGTTTGATATAGGCCGAGGACCTGAGTGATTTATGCCATGATTTGGCTTGATATAGCGCTTGAGCTAAAAGAGCCCCTCCGGAGTCTGTACACACCCCCAGTGAGCAGAGGTACCTACTGAGTGCGAGTGATGAGTTTCGAGTGCCGAGTGCTGAGTGACTGGGAGGCATGAGTATTGTGAGGTATGCCCGAGTGGCAAGAGTGATTGTGATGTATGCCCGAGTGGAAAGAGTGATTGTGAGGTTTGCCCGAGGGGCTGTATATGAGTGATACTTTACCCGAGTGGCTGTTTACGATTTCATCATTTTTGCTCACCTTTGCATTTTTTCTCTGTTTGAAAACTGTTGAGAAATATCCTTAAATGATTTTTTACTGGAACTAGGTTTAAACGAGATATTTTGATTCAAATCTTGATTTTAAAAGCATGAGGTATTTTAATGAGATTTCATGATATGAACGTTATATGCTTTATTGCCCGTCACTACTGCTCAATCTTTATTAATTGTTGTTACTTACTGAGATGGCGTACTCACGTTACTCCCTGCACCTTTTGTGAAGATCCGAGTGTAGCTGGACACGGTAGCGGTTGATGATTATTCTGGTTGTAGATTTTCCCCGAGATAGCAAGGTAGTTGTTTGGCGATCGCAGCACCTGCTGTTCTCCCTCTTATTTTCCTCTAGTTGTATTTAGGTATTTTTCAGGCTGAGTTAGCATTGATATTGTTAGACAGATTGTAGTAGATGCTAATGACTAGTGACACCCCGATGTCGGGCTTTTCTTTCCGCACTTTTGTTTTGATTTGAATTCCTTTACGGAGCTTTTTATGTTAAATGGCCTTGAAATTTATCCTTGAAATAAAAATATCAGTTCGTTTTGGAAATGAGTCGGCTTGCCTAGTTCCACGATAGGCACCATCACGACAGGGTTAGGTTAGGTCGTGACATTTCTCCACGATTTTCATAATTAATTAATAATTGCCATTGTTTTCTCATAGATAAATTATAATTATTATGTGCCTTGATGCTTAATAGTTTCTCATCGGATGTGGTATTTATTGGAGTAATATTTATTACATTTATGAGTTGTTTAAAGATGTATTGGGGGAACGGGTTGCACGCCGCAACGGAAATAAAAAAGAATATATATATATATATATATATATATATATATATATATATATATTGGGGGATCAGATTGCACACCGCAACAGACTTATTAAAAATTCTATATTGGGGGATCGGATTACACGCTACAACAGACTTATTAAAATGTCCATATTGGGGGATTGGATTGCACGCCGCAACAGACTTATTAAAAAGTCCTAACAGACTAATTTAAAAGTCTATATATACTTGATTAAAATAAATATATGGGAGGATTGAAAATGAATATGTTGTGTGGCAACAGAAAATGATGGAAATAATAATTGGTTATGACTGTTGAATTGGCTTCAACTGTTAAAAATGAGTTACCTGATTTATTTCTATTATTGTTGTTATTACTATTATTGCGTACAGGTTATTGTAAGTGACCTGCCTTAGCCTCGTCACTACTTCGTCAAGGTTAGGCTAGGCACTTACCAGTACATGAGGTCGGTTGTACTGATACTACACTCTGCACTTCTTGCGCAGATTTCGGAGTTGATCCTAGCGACGTACCGTAGACTTGGTTGGATTTCAGCTACCAGAAGAGACTTGAGGTATAACTGCACGGTGTCCGCAGTTCTGAAGTCCCCATCTACTTTACTTTAGCTTTGTGTTTATTTCTAGACATCTTTATTTTATTCAGATCTTGGTTTGTATTATTCTAGAAGCTCGTGCACTTGTGACACCAATTCTGGAATGGTATTTAGACACCGTTCTTTTATGGATTATTCACTACATTTCAGACTTTACTTTCGTATTTAATTCTTTGTTATTAATAAATTAAAATATGTTTTAAAATAGATAATATTATTTTAACGTTGGCTTGCCTAGCAAGTGAAATATTAGGCGCCATCACGGTCCGAAGGTGGGAATTTTGGGTCATGACAATTTCAAAATCCGAGTCCAAATCGACTCTCAAAACTCGACTTCTTATTTTTTAAAAATTTGACAAAGTGTTTCTTTGATTAACATGATTTTGATATTAAAATCAAAGATATATTGATGGAATATGATTAGAAATGGATTATAATCACTTACCCAAAGTTTGTTGATGAAAATCCTCTCTCCAAATCGTCTCCTACCGAGTCTAGGGTTCAAAAATGGGAGAATGAGAGATGAAATCCCCACATTCAGTCCTTATGTTCAGTTGTAGTTATTGCAATTGCGATATAGATTTACAATTGCGAACCCTTGCAATTGCAAAGCAAATCTCGCAATTGCGGCACTGATAGCCCTGGGAATCTGTTCACAAATGCGAAGATAGGTTTGCAATTGTGAACCCAGCTTCCCTCACAAAAGCAACATATTAGTCGCAAATGCGAACTACCCAAAATCCTAGATCACTTCACAATTGCGAGCCTGGAATCGCAATTGTGATAACTGGAGTCCCTCTGCTCAGCTTGCAATTGCGAACCTGGTTTTCGCAAATGTGATACTTGAAGCATCAGCACACCAGATTCTGCATTTTCAGTCCAAAACACTACGAATCATGTCTGAAACTCATCCGAGCCCTCGGGCCTTCAAACAAAACATCCACACAAGTCTAAAAACATCACACAAACTAACTCGCACAATCAAAACAAAAAAATAACATCTAAAACTACGAATTGAATACTAAAACACATGAATTTCAAAGTAAAGTTCAAGAATTTTTAAAATTATAACTAAACGTTCGAACTGACTGATCGGGTCGTTGCATCCACACAAGTCTAAAAATATCATACGAACTTGCGTACTACAAAAAATAATATCTATAACTACAAATCAGACATCAAAATGCATGAATTTCAAAGAAAAGTTCATGAACTTCAAAAATTGCAGCAAAGCATTTGAATCCTATCAAATCAACTCTAAATGACATCAAATTTTGCAGACAAGTTATAAATAGCATAAATGACCTATTCTATGTCCCAAAACCAAAATCGAACCCCATCGCCAAAAGTCAACTTACGGTCAAACTTCTAAACCTCAAATTGCTAATTTTTGACAAAACTACACAAATCTACCTACGGAATTCCGAATTGGATTCCGAGCATACGCCCAAGTCCAAAATCACGATACGAATCTATCAGAGTCATCAAAACACCATTGCAGGGTCTTTTTTACAAAAGTCAAAGTTTGGTCAATATTTTTAACTTAGGCTTCTAAGCCAAGAACCAAAGGGTCAAAATCAACCCGAAATTTTCCCGGAATGAAACTAACCAACCCCGCTAGTCATTAAACCACAAATGCAAATGGGGTGCACATTTACAAAATGACCGGTCGGGTCATTACACTTATCAATTTCCGGGAAACCTATATTTTTATATACGAAATTACTTTATCTCTTTTAGCCTTTTTCATTAGGGGGATTTTGAATGGGGGAACATCCTAATGGATGAATATGAACATGTCATACATCTCATATTAGTTCCCTTAAAAAAAGAAAAGAAAAAGATATAATGATACATGAACTTGAAGATATTGATGCAACTGCATTTGGGGAAGAAGGTAAATTTTCAACGATACGAAGGACGAGGACAAAATAAACAGTAAAGATCAATGTTCAATGTCTAATTGTCACGACCCAAAATCTCACATTGGGAGTCGTGATAGCACCTAGCCTCTAATACTAGGTAAGCCTAACACATGAAAAGAATTAACAAAATTTAACCAACTTAACTGTAAAACATTAATTAATAACTGAAATAACATAGCTGAACTTACAAGTCATAAGACCTTCTAAGAGTAACTAGTAATATCAAGTACATCACTGTCGCAGAATAATAGTCAACAGTGGGAATAAAAGACAACAGAAGATGACTCCGGGACCTGCGAACGTCCAACATGTATACATTGAGGTTTCCAGCCACGCAGACATAAGTTTCAAAACCAACTTGATTAGAAGTACCTGGATTTGCACAAAAATATGCAGACGCGTAACATGAGTACACCACAGTGGTACCCAGTAAGTATCAAGACTAACCTCAATGGAGTAGTGAAGAGGTAAATCGAGACGCTCACTAGAGATAAAACTTGTGCGTGGTATTAACATAACTCTAGCAATGGAAATAACACCAATGTATGATTAACATCGCAAGAATTATTAATGTGAGACCAATAAAATAATAATAGAACTATAATTTGCAACAAGAAGATAACGGGTAATAGAGTAGCAACGCAATCAGAACACAACTGAAATATGAATGTATTAAGAAAAAGGATGACAATTCAAGTAATCAAATTGTTCCCAATGCATGAATTATAATAAGCATTTCCCCGAGGCACCACTCCTCGTTACCACAAATCATAAACCATAATTCCGAATCTTACACGCATGAAATCTCATTCCCACATTATCCATCACGTTCGCACGGCAAAGTCCACGTGCTACCATGTACATTGAATCCATTTTAAATGCCACGTAAAATGTTCGAGGAATATATTTATATACAATAAGGCATATTAAGAACTCTTTGTAAGGCCCCGTAAAATTTTGCAAAAGAAAATAAGATTTGTGGTGTCGAATTGGTTTTACGTGTTGAGGATTATAGAAATTCTTTGCGGTGAGCAAGGACCTTTTGGGTTGAACAATGCACTAAGGGATAAAGGAAATTTTTTGGCAGGAAAATACATTTCTGCGGTGCATTATACGACCGCAGAATCACTCTGCGGACCGCATAATGGCCGCAGAGTGAGGAAGGAGAGGGGTAATTTTGGATGCCATTCTGCAGTTGACTATGCGACCGCAGAACTGTTCTGCGGTTCATTATGCGACTGCAGAACAAGTCTGCAGGCCGCATAGTGACCGCATACCCAGGCAGAGTTTTGGCCAGCTTTTGACACCAATTATGCAGTCGATATGTGGTCCGCATATCGATTATGCGATCGCAGACCTTGTTCCGGAGCTTCATTTTTGGGTTTATAAAACCCGACCCTACTTCGTTAAATACACGCTTTGGGCCATTTTTGAGCTAAAATTTGACATTTTAGAGTGAGATAGAGTGACCTAGAGTGAGAAGGTGTTACTCAATAATTGTTCAAGCTTTGGAAGATTAAGAAGGGAAACTCACTAGGTCTTCATCCTAAAGGTAAGATTCTACACCCTAACCCTCAATTTTGAATTTTGTCTAGAAATGGGTAATTAGCAAGATAATATTTGGGCATGAGAGTTGTTTATTTTATATGCATGTGTTATCAAAGGGTGTAGGAAGATTGTTGAGCTAAAAATGGTAAAGATTGGGTTGTGGGATGATGGAATCCTCCATAAAAGGGCCTTGAAACCTTAATGCACACCTAGTGTTTGATAAAATGCTTAAATAGGCTAGAACTATGATCATCCTCCTAATTTTGGTTCAATTTGTTATATTTCTAAAATTGATTGAAGTTGCTAAGAATTCCGAAATATTTTAGAGTTTGAGGAAGCTCCATTGAGGTATGATGACTAAACTCTTCTTTAAGAATTGGAACCCCAATATCCTTGTAAGTTCCAAAGTATTTATTACAAGTTGAGTATTCCGAATAAGTTTTGTGACAAAGGTATATGTTCAATTCGTGTTTCAAATGTTATTATCATATTATATTATAAATTGAGGATGTGTTCCAAACTATGGATTGTGTATCTGCGTGTTATGATTCCAAGTCGTGATTTATGTGGGAAACTATTATACCAAATTGTGTAGAGATTGTGATTGGGGTTACACCTCTACCTGCATATATTGGGGTGAGGCGGAACAGTCGCTTTGTGTATGATTTTGGTATTGTTGTTGCACCACCACCCACATATACATATTGGGGTGAGGTAGCACGGCCGCTTTGTGTAAGTATTGGTATTATTGTGTTTACACCTCCACTCGCATATATTGGGGTGAGGCGGAGCCGCCACTTTGTATGGAAGTGGGTATTGTGTTTACACCTCCACCCGCATATATTGGGGTGAGGCGGCGGGGCCACTTTGTGTGAAATTGGGTATTGCTCTTACACCTCCACCCGCATATATTGGGGTGAGGCGGCGGGACCGCTTTGTGTGAAAATGGGTATTGTGCTTACACCTCTACCCAGATATATTGGGGTTAGGCGGCGAGGCTGCTTTCTGTGAAAATGGTTACATAGGTCCTCATCTTAAATTCTATAAATGTTAATGACAACTCTTGATAAGCTTGCTTTGGTTTAAACGGCTATCTATGCTATTTTATTGTCGCCCTGGTTCATCATATTTATACTGTATTTCCAAATTTCTTTAATTGGTGTTTGGTTTTCATACTAGTACTATTCGACATGTACTAACGCCCCTTTTTTTTGTGGGCACTGCATCTTTAATGGATGCAGGTGGTTTTACAACGTAGGATATCGACCAGTGATAGCGGTGCTCATTCTTTCCAACAGACTTGGTGAGCCCCATCTCATTTCGGGGTTGTGCATCTTTTGTTTCGTATGTGTTATCGTATTATAAGGTATAGCCGGAGCCTTGTTGCTGGCACTATCATTGTACTCTTTGATATTTTAAAGGCTCCGTGGACATAAGTGTGGGTTGTGTATTGGTGTTGGGAAAGTCAAACTATGTTGTACTACTTGTTCTATTTAAGACCTTAAAATGATGGAACTATGGGTAATGAATTGGTATTATGGACATGAACATCTTATTGTCTAATTAACGAATATGTGTATCCTATTTATTCATGGATGAGTTTGGGTAGAAGGAAATCTAATAGGCTTGCTGGGCCGGGTTAACTCGGTTAAGCGCCGGTCGCGCTCCCCGGTTTTGGGGTGTGACACTCTTGAATAAGGT
Source organism: Nicotiana tomentosiformis (assembly GCF_000390325.3). Lineage (NCBI taxonomy): Eukaryota > Viridiplantae > Streptophyta > Magnoliopsida > Solanales > Solanaceae > Nicotiana > Nicotiana tomentosiformis. The sequence continues at coordinate 144,752,569 of NC_090812.1, read as the reverse complement.
AAAGCGTCAAATAAGATAATGAGTTTATTTTAGAAATCAAATAAAGTATAGTTTATAATAAAATGGAGTATCAAATAAGTTTAGTTAGTAATCAATAAGCTAAAAGAAAATAACATTTTGAAACAAAGTAAAACATCAGATAAATTAACAAATTAAATATAGAATTTATTAAAGTAAAGCATGGTAGCAATTTTTAAGTAAAGTAAAACATCAAATGGTTAATTATTTTAATTTGAGAACCATTTAAAGTAGGCATGATCACAATATAAATATAATAAAGTACCGAGTCAAATGACGAGTTTTATCTTATGAGTCGCAATAAGCAAAACATATTGGCGATATTCTTTATTTAAAACCGTTATATTACCAATAACTCAACAGAACATGAGATGATGATTCCCCGCAACAAATTCATCTTGACAATCAATTCACCAAATAACAACAATGGCACAGATTGGCACATTAAAGTAACTCGGCAATCGGCAAATCATGTGGAATACATTAATCACACAAGAAGTCACTATCGTTCCAAAACTAGAATAACAACAGTAAACCAAATACGGTCAAATTACAAGTGAATGATTTAAGGGAAAATAATAAACATTCAACCGGCAAACCGTTCCAACATATAATGTACCATGAAAACCACAACCGGGGATAACTTTATTGTCACAACTAATCACAACATATCAATATGTTGTGGCGTGCAACCCGATCCCATATATATTATATCATATGTCCTTATCGCTCTATATCATATCTTTCCATATTATTTCAATACCATTGCAGCGTGCAACCCGATCCTCAAACAACATGCATTAAATAACAAACTACAACAAACTACGGCATATCACAAAATTAAACAAAATAAAGAAACTAAACAAAGAAGATCATAAGCGGATAAAATAGTTACGTGATACACACCAAAAATCAAATAGCAATTAATGACATTTCATAAATAGAGGAACGATTACCAAGAATCAATTAACAATTAAGGTATGTAACAGATAAGACATGAATTCATTAAGTAATTACAATTAATAATTAAACATATAAGAGTAAATTTGACAATAGAAGATATAACATGTAATAACAACTTCAATTAAATTTAAGAAAGAAGCCGAAGTGCCTAAACCGGTCAAACACAACATGTCAGCACGCGTACAGACTCGTCACCTCGTGTACACGTCTTCCACATAATTCAAATACTACAATCAATCCAAATCCTAAGGGGTAGTTCCCCCCCCCCCCCAAAGTTAAGCAAGATACTTACCTCAATTAGGCCAAATCGATACTCAAAATAAATTTTCGCTTTAAAATTCACATCCACCCAACTCAGATCTAGCCAAAACGACTTAATAATATCAAACATTACAAGAGGAACCAATTCCAATTAATAAAGCTATAATCTTTATACAATTCCCCAAAAGTCAACGAAAGTCAACCCGGACTTGCGCGGTCAAAATTCGAGTCGAAGGCTAGGTATCGACTACCCATAGCCCCATGAGTTGATATTTGTGTTTTGTTTTCAAATCTGAATCCAATTTGACTCTCAAATCTCAAATTGTTATTTTTCAAAACATAGACAAAAATCCCTAAATTTTCCCTTCAAATCCATGATTTTGACGTTAAATCTCATAAATAATTGTGTAATACAATTGAAATTAATTAAAATCACTTACCTAATAATTTGGTATGAAAATTTCTCCACAAAATCGCCTCCCACTGATTCTAGGACTCAAAATATGATAAACTAAGTCCCAAAATACCTAGCTATAAATAAGTTGTAGATGTCGCATTTGCAAACTAGGATTCAAAAATGCGAACCCCGCAAATGCGAAAACTTGATTGCAAAAGAGACCATTGACCAACTCTGTTGACGTCGCAAATGCGACATATAATTTTGTAACGACCCGACCGGTCGTTTGAACATTAACATTATGTTCAGCTATTTGAAGTCTTGAGCAGCATCGTATGATGTATTATAACTTGTGGGAATTGTCGGTTTTGTTTTTTTTCAGGTTATTCGGAATTGATTTTGAAGAATGATTCTCAACTAAGAGGCTTTAAGTTGGAAGAGTAAACCAAGTTTGGCTTTTTAGTATTTGACCTCAAATTGGAGTTTTTGATGTTTCTATTAGGTCCAGATGGTAATTTTGGACATTGGCGTATGCTTGAATTCGCATTTGGATATTTCTATAAAGTTTCAGCACTAATTAGTGAAAATTAGAAATTTGAAGGATTGGAATGTTCATAAGTTTGACGGGGAGTTGACTTTCATGATATCGGGTTTGAATTATGGTTCCTGGAATTTGAATATCTTCGTTATGTCATTTGGAATTTGTGTGCAAAATTTGAGCTCATTCCGAGTTAATTTGATATATTTCGGCACGAATTTTGGAAATTGAAATATTCAAAGTTTATTAAGTTTGATTTGAGATGTGATTCATCGTTTCGATATTATTATGCGTGATTTGAGGCCTTGAGTAGGTCCGTGTTATGTTATGTGACTTGTTGGAATGTTCGGATGCAGTCCCAAGGGGCTCGGGTGAGTAACAGACGTGTTTCAGACCATTTTTTATTCATATGTGGTTGCTGGTTTTCTGGTGTCTCAGGCCTTATTCGCGATCGCAAAGACTTGGTCGCTATCGCATAGTATATTAGGGGAGCTGACCTTTTCCTTATTCGCATTCATGACTGTTCTAACACGTTCGCGTGCCTTTGGAGGTTTGGGCATCGCGTTCGCATAGGTAAGTCCGTGTTCGCGTAGAGTTGAGTTGAGAAGCTGGGGGCTGGAGAATTTCTTCAATGCGTTCGCGTAATAGGCGAACCGTTCGTGATGGTTGGAGGCAGTGTAGAGTATGCTAGGAAGGATCGTGATGTTTTGGCAAGGAGAAGTGTGACCTTGAAGGTAATTCGGAAGGAACTCAGAGAAATAGGACAACTTGGTAGTAGGTTGGATCAACACGATAATGGATATGATCGGTTCTTTGGGTACTTATGATGTGGTGAGTCTTTATAATTATTTTGGGGCAATACTTTTGAGTTTGGTGACCTGCGTGGCTTGGTTGAGTTAGAGAGATTCAGTTATGATGGCTTGGTTATGTGGAAATGAGTTTCAAAGAGTTCTCGATGGTTTTTACCACGATCTGAGATGGGTATTTCCTACCGGCGTGAGGAGCATATTATGTATTGTGATTTTCTCCTGGATGGGATCAAATGGAAGATTTTCGACTGATTGGGTAAGTATCTGCTGGTGACTCATAGTTGATTAGGAAATTCTCGTACTTTTCATATGATGGCATGATGGATGCGGTATATTTTGTGGGATTGAGATTTGCATGTGCAAGGTTATGGTTCAGTTTTGAAGGGAAGGTCATGAATTCTTAGATAGCACAGACGGTATCTGATGTTTTGATGAATGCTATAACAACTTGGTATTGGTTGAGAAAGGTGTGCATTTCATAGGGGGCACTGTGTTTTGACTTACAGATGCCTCATTGGTATTGTGGTATATGCCTGGTTGATAGACTACTAATGTGCAGATTTTTCTATGTGGCATAGAACAATTATAGAAGTATTTCTCGTGAGAATGATTATGTATGAGAGATGTGTTAGTCGTTCGAGTTGCGGAGTTGGTCTCATCTATGGTGATTCATGTGCTCTATAGATTTTGAGTCTGGGAGTTCTCGGAAGCAGATTGTATCGTGGTTGTGTGATGTGAAGATGTGGCCAAAGCTAGCCAAATGATAGTATGTGTTATGGTTTGATCGTTGTGGACTTTCTGAGGGTTATCTATCTATTTGTGGATGACAAGGGTTGATTTGGGGGCTCATTGGTAGGCCTAATGAGGATATGTATCCTACACCGGCTCGGATTTGTTGACTCGGCACCGTTATTGTAGAAAGGTGTGTCATTCAGTTAGAATTGATCTTATGCGTATCTGATGTGTTCTATGTAATACTCTTCTATGCTCCGAGGTATTGTGCTTTGTTGGTTATATGCACACATGGTGCGGTTCTGTTTGAGCCTTATAGCGGACTTCATGTGATTTGGTGATTGGGGTGTGGAATGGTTGATTGCACCCTATTTATGGTCCTTTGGGTTGTGGTTTTGTGTTATTTTCTTCTCTATGATTACGGTCATGCACCTTGGGTATTTGATAATTGCGCGTGTTTGTTGATTTTGAGCATTGTGGCTTGAGGTATTTCATATGAACCAGTGTTTGGATGGGGTCACACATTGCAACTAGGTTATGTCGGGATATGATCCTTTGTGTTAGAATCGTGTGTCTTGGTTCTACAATGTATGATGGGTTCATAACAATGCGGTTGTGGTGGTACTTGTTGAACTTGCGGGATGGTTCTCTCATTTGAGTCATTTTCCAAGGTTGAGTACATTTGGGTTGTTGCTTATTGGTGCACGGATTGCATGGGTTGCGGCTTTAGATTGTATTGATGTGGCATGTCACTAGAGTGGTTGTGTGATGAGATGAGGTCATTTGACCTAGGATGGATACTATCAGATTTGATTACAGCATGTATGGATGAATAATATTGGAAGTCGGCTTAGGATTTAGCTTATGTTCTTGTCAGATGAGAGGGGTCTCCATGACTTATTGATTTGATGAGTGGTTGTGAGTTCTGTGTGTTTCTTTCATCATCGGCAGTGTACGAAGGTTTTAGAACAAGGTTTTATTTGATATGAGGTTTGTTACCTATATCGGGTGTGTTTTGAGTAGCTATCGCTGTCGGAAGTTATTGCTATGAGTATTTGAGTTATGTGGTATATTATGTGATTACATATTGGGTTATGGTTATGGCTTGATATAGCTTGTTCAGATTTATACAGTGTGTAAATGCGAGGTTTGGATCTTGTAGGAATTCCAGATATTGGGAATTGGGTTCCAAGGTTTATGTGCTAAGGTTGAATTTAGGATCTTCAGTTAGGTTGTATCGTCAGGCTTATACGAATTAGGGTGACGTGGGATCACTCACGAGTATGTACATGGTAAGTTTACAAGGCGATTTGATGGCTTTGGAACGAACCTTGGCACATTCGAGGACGAACGTATGTTTAAGTGGGGGAGAATGTAATGACCCGACCGATCGTTTTGAATATTAGCATATTGTTAAGCTACTTGAAGTCTTGAGCAGCATCGTATGATGTATTATGACTTGTGTGAATCGTCAGTTTTGGTTTTCATGTTATTCAGAATTGATTTAGAAGAATGATTCATATCTAAGAAGATTTTAGTTGGAATAGTTGACCAAGTTTGACTTTTTAGTATTAGACCTTGGATTGGAGTTTTGATGGTTTCGTTAGGTCCGGATGATAATTTTGGACTCGGACATATGCCCGAATTCGCATTTGGATATTTCTAGAAAGTTTCAGCACTAATTGGACAAAGTTAAAAATTTAAAGGTTTGGAATATTCATAAGTTTGACCGGGAGTTGCCTTTGATGATATCGGGTTCGGATTGTGGTTCCAGGAATTTGGATAGCTTCGCTATGTCATTTAGGGCTTGTGTGCAAAATGTGAGCTCATTCCGGGTTGATTTGATATGTTTCGGGACAAGTTTTGGATGTTGAAAGTTTCAAAGTTCATTAAGTTTGATTTGAGGTGCGATTCATTATTTCGATGTTGTTATACGTGATTTGAGGCCTCGAGTAGGTCCGTGTTATGTTATGGGATTTGTTGGAATCTTCGGACGGGGTCCCGATGGGCTCGGGTGAGTTGCGGACGTGTTTTGGACTATTTTTCATTCATATGTGGTTGCTGGTTTTCGGGGTGTCTCAGTCCTTATTCGCGATCTCAAAGATTGGGTTGCGATTGCGTAGTGTATTATGGGAGCTGACCTTTTCATTCTTCGTGTTCGCGACTATTCTAACGTGTTCGCATACCTTTGGAGGTTTGGGCATCGCGTTCGCATGGGTAAGCCCGCGTTCACGTAGAGTTGAGTTGAGAAGCTGGGGGCCAGAGAATTTCTTCAACGCTTTCGCGTAATATGGGACATGTTAGCGATGGTTGGAGGCAGTGTAGTTCGCGCCCACATGAGTAATCCCACGATCACGTAGAGTATTTGTTGGAGGCAGTGTTGTTTGTTCTTCGCGATCGCGAAGGTTGTTCAGCGATCGCATAGAGTATTTCTAGGGCAATGCATTTTGCTTCTTCGCGATCATGCGATTGTATTTTCGCGATCGCAATTCATTAATTCACCTAGTGAATATAAATACTCTAATTTCGGTGGTTTCAGCCATTTTTGCATATTTGGAGCTATGGAGCTCGGATTGAGACGATGTTTGAAGCAATTTTTACCATATGGATTGAGATAAGTGTTCTCTACTCGATTTTGGTTATATTTCGTGAATCTATCTTTGTTTTTGGTAATTGGATTTTGAATTTTAAAGAGAAAATTGGGGGGGTTTGTCCAATATTTCATAGAGTGAATTTTCAAATTTTGAACATCGATTCGGAGTCGGATTTGAGTGAAATCGGTATGGTTGGACTCATAATTGAATGGTTTTCGGATTTTATATGTTTTGTCGGGTTCCGAGGTGCGAGCCCGAGTTTGACTTTTTGGTTGACTTTGGGCTTTTGATTAAAGATTCCACCTTTATCGTTTGGGTTTGTTTCCTTTGGCATTATTTGATGTTCTTGAGTTGCTTTTGACTAGTTTCGAGCCGTTTAGAGGTTGGTACGCGTGGGATGGCATTTTTGGAGGATGGTTTGGCTTGCTCGATATTGGATTTGACTTGTTCGAGGTAAGTAATACTTATAAACTTTGTGTTGAGGGTTTAATCCCCTGAATATACGTGATATGTGTTTGGTGTTGAGGTGACGCACATGCTAGGTGACAGGCGTGTAGGCGCACCGTGTGAATTATGACTCGGGTGTTTTTGTGGTACTGTGTAGTTACCTAATCTGGTTTTGATCCATGAGATTTCTATGTGTTAGAGTACTTGAGCTCTTATCTATATTAGAAACCATGTTTAGGCTATATGTTTATTCTGTTGGGACCCACTGAAAAGATTGATGACTGAGTGAGGCCGAGGGCCTGTTTGTGAATGATATCTATGGGATCAGACTGCACGCCACAACATGCTTTATTAATTCATGCCATGATTGGCTTATTATAGCGCTTGGGCTGGATCTGCCCCTCCGAAGTCTGCACACTCACAGTGAGCGCAGGTACCTACTGAGTGCGAGTGCGAGTGACGAGAGCGAGTGTCGAGTGACTGTGAGGACTAAGTGGCAGTAAGGACTTAGTGACTAGGAGGACTGAGTGAATTGATACTCTGAGAGTATGCATATGATTTTATCACTGTGTTGCAATGCATTCGACATGCACACTTGACATAAAGGCATAGAGATGCATTTTCCTCGTACTGTACGGTATTGCGTCATTCATGACTTCACATACACATTGACATGTAGGCATAAAGATGTATTTTCTTCATGCCATTTGATAATAAAACATCGTACCTGTAGTTGAAAGTTTTGGAAAAAATCACAGTTTTTACGATTGATTCATATTTTGTCAATTTCAGTAAAAGATTTGGGATTTCACTGTTATACTTGAAAATCATGCCCATTTTCCGGAACTGTGAACGAGCTGAGCATTATATCTCTGAGTTATTTCTTTTACTACTTTTATTATATTGTAATGAGCTTTTGTTGGCAATTGGTGTTGGACTCTAATCTTTGTCACAGCTTGTCACTACTTTCAACCTAAGGTTAGGTTTGTTACTTATTGAGTACATGGGGTCGGTTTTACTCATACTACACTTCTGCACCTTGCGTGCATATTTTGGATGCTGATATTGCTGTGTATGGCGGGAGCTGGTATTGAAGATGTACATGCGTTCTGGTCATAGATGCCTCTTGTTCTTGGTTGCTTTAGAATTGTTAATTTGTTCATGTATATTTCAAACAGATGATGTATTTATTTCATTCCACCTTTGTAAACTCTAAATCTTAGAAGCTCATAATTTATACTATTAGTCCTTGAAAAATGTATAAAAGTTTACTTATTTTATCATTTACTTGTCTTAATAAATCTCATTAAATTGGATAGTTGTTAATTGGCTTACCTAGCGGGTTGGATTAGTTGCCATCACGACTAGTTGGATTTTGGGTCGTGACAAGTTAGCAACAGGAATGTCGCAAATGCGGAAAATACCATGCCCAAGAGCCATCGCAAATACAATCGATTTATTCGCAAACGCGAACTCAATAGTTCCACCCCAACCTCGCAAATGCGGAGCCCTCCTCACAAATGTAAAAAACTCGCATTTGTGAGACCTGAAGCACTAGACCGGAAACCAACAAAACTGAAACTCTTCCAAACACTCCGAAACGCGTCTGAAATTTACCTGAGCCCCCGGATCTCTGCACCAAACACTCACACAAGTACATAAACATCATACAAACTCGCTAGCGCGATCAAAACACAAAAATAACATCCGAAATCGCAAATCGGACACCAAAACACATGAAAATCTCAATGAACTTCAAGAACTTCTAGAATTGCAACCAAGCGCCCGAATCACCTCAGACCAACTTCAAATGACACCAAATTTTGAAGACGCGTTTCAAATAGCATAACAGACCTATTCCATGTCCCAAAATTAAAATCTAAACCTGATAGCCATAAAGTCAAATCATGGTCAAACTTAGAAAAATTCGAAACCTTTAAATTGCCAACTTTCGGCATAACAAGTCAAATCAACCTAGAGATCTCCGAATTTAACTCCGAACATACACCCAAGTCCACAATCATCGTACGAACCCAAAGGCACCATCAAAACTCCGATCCGAGATCAAATACGTAAAACGTCAAACTTGGTACACTCGTCTAACTTAAAACTTCTAAAATGAGAGTCATTCATCTAAATCAATCCCGAACCACTCGAAAATCAAAACCAACGACACACACAAGTCATAATACACTACGTGAAGCTATTCGTGACCTCAAACCGGAGAACATAATGCAAATGCTCAAAATGACCGGTCGGGTCATTACACTAATAAAATATTAAATTCAAAAATGATCAGTGGTCCTACTTTTACAATGAAATAAACTATGAATTAATTATTTTTGAAGTTGTATTTTGTCAAAAGAATATTATTGTTGGCGTGTCAATCTAAATATCAATATTAATATTTTTCTTCAAACAAAATTAATTAAGTTGGCATAGCACTCAATTTAATTTGTACTCTTGCTTTCATTATTTGATTCATAAGTCTTCTAATGCTTTTATTCTCTACTGATTTTCACAAATTATTTATCAATATTTTCATATAAAGATTATTATTATTTCAAAAAAGATGTCAACTTAATCCATACTATAAGTATAATGATCAGTTCTATGTTACTCTATTTGTTTAGTTAGATGATTCATTATTTTCATAAATTTGGATATCAACTATTGATTTTAATAGTTTATTTGAAACAAATTTTGCTCGATTAAACAAAAGGCAACCGAAATATGAACAATAAATAATTATTATTCTATGTCTTGGTTACGATAGAGTAACTGAAATTTATAAAAAGAACATGCCCAAGGAATATCGCATGTAAAGAAGTATTAGGTGAGATACGTTTTGTTGTATGTTTGAAACTCGTAAAATCAAAATTAAAAAAACAAATCACATGTATCTAATAAAACTTTGATTATCATCTTTGTAGGTCTAGATAATAATCAGTCATCTTAATCTCGACAAACAAGTCACCATATGATAATTCACATTAATCAGCCACATAATCTGTACTTTATTTTTCCACGCATAACTTTTGTCTAATATAAAATTGTATATCGTATGACTCGACATACACGTGCGTTGCAGAAAAACTACCACTTTAAAAAATAAAAAAGAAATAAACATATGAAATGACAGACTAAAAAGTTAGGGAGTAACCGAGTATGTCTACAGGGTAACTATTTTTAAAAATTGTACTATTTTATTCTATAAAATAATAAGTCAAACTATAACGATTATTTTATTAATGAAAATCTACATAATATGGAATGCCAAGATTGGAGTCAGGGGCGGACCTACCTTATAGTAAGGGGGTTCAGTTGAACCCGCTTCGTCGAAAGAATTAATTATTTTTACATGTATATTTCATCAAAAACTCATCAAAGAAGGCTCTATTATAAAACATGAACCCTCTTGACAGAAGCAGCAGAAAAGTGGCAAAGAGGGTTCATAATGGGCCAGAGATTGCAAGTGAGAATCTTCGTTGAAGTGGTAGTAGGCGTTTATGTGTTCCACAATTTGTTTTATGTTCCACTTTGTTATACACGTACTTGCTATCGGTATGAGGAGTATGTTGCGTACTGTGATTTTCTCCTGAATGGGATCAAGTAGAAAATTTCTAGCTAATTCAGTATGAATTTTGCCTGTGACACAGGGTCGATAATATGGTTCTTGTATTTTCATATGATGTCATGATAGATGTGGTACATCGTGTGGGATTGAGATTTGCATGTGCAATGTTACGGTTCAGTTTTGAAGGGAAGGTCATGAATTCTTAGAGAGCGTAGACGGTTCCAGATGTTTAGATGAATGCTAGTACTATTTGTTATTATCGAGAAGGGCGCTCATTTCAGAAGGCGCATTGTGTTTTGACATACGGATGCTTCTTTGGTATTGCGTTACTCGCCTGGTTGATCGACAACTAATATTCAGATTTTTCCATGTGATATTCAGATTTCGAGCCGCTCGGAGGTTGATACGCGCGGGATGGCATTTCTAGAGTATTATTTGGCTTGCTTGATATTGTTTTGGCTTGTTTGAGGTAGGTATCTTATATAAACATAGTTGAGGCACTAGTTGCCTGTATTATTTGTGATAGCTATGCACTATGGGTGCGCATATATTTGGGGTTGAGCACATGTGCGAGCACCGGAGTGTTTATCCATACTCGGGGTAGTGCTAGGCTATGATATGCCTAGAGATAATTGTTAAGCTTTAAGCTATAATGTCTCTCATATTTGTATCATTGTTGTGAACTATTTTAGCCATGCTTGAGATTATGAAGAGGCTAATTCCCTGAATAAACTTGGTAATTGCTATTTCTGTACATGCCTACACTTTAGCATCTTATTATACCAATCGAGAAGCATAAAATATGATAATTATTCATCATATACATGTGTTCTTGTATACTTGCTTCTATGTGACATGATTTGGACTGGATGCACGTGACCATGCTGGGCGGATTGTGTTGTTATGCCTATGACCACGTCGGGCTGATTGTGTTGATATGTATGTGACCACACCGAGCGAATTATAATATTGCATGTGACCACGCCGGGCAGATCCATCACATTGAGCCTGTGACCACGGTGGGCAAATTATGATATTGAGCATGTGACCACGCCGGGCTAGTAGCACGTTGAATTGGCCATGCTTTCATGTGGATAAGGATCCATCCCCCTAGGGTCACCCTCTCATATTTCTCTCTTGATGGTGTATACGCGGATTGTGATAAACCGATAGGTTTTTGGTTAATGTGAGCTTTGGGAGAGCTGGTTACTGTTATTATATCGGGTTGCACGCCGCAACAGGCCTTATTGGCTTATGGTTATTGGATCGGGTTGAGCGCTGCGACGGACTGATATTTAGTTATAGCATTTCATCTTTACTTGCAATTTTCTTGACTGTTTACCTAATTTTACTTGCATATCTTCCTTATATGCTGGATTGTTGACTGAGCAGAACACTTTAAAATAATAAATTGTGAGCATCAAAGTGGTTTTACCTTAGATTTTCCTTATTTGATCATAAATATGTTCTAAACTTGTTAAAATTATGAATTGACCGGTGTTAGTAATCATCATTTATAGTTCTTGCTTTTTTTATATCGCCGAGGTTAGTCAGGATACTTATTAAGTACATGGAATCGGTTGTACTCTTACTATACTTCTGCACCTTGCGTGCAAATCTTGGAGTTGTTGCTGCTGTGTATGGCAGGAGCTGGCATTAAAGATGTACCCCCATTCCAGTAATGGCTACCACTTATCCTTGGTAGCTTTAGATTCGAATTTTGTTCATGTACAATCCAAACAGATTTTGTAATTATTTCAATTCAGTTTTTGTAAAATCTAAGTCTTAGTGGCTCATGACTTGTACTACCAATCCTTGGAAAATTTTATAAAATTAAGTTATTTTATTTTTGACTCTTATCATTATCATTATATTATGTTTTATTGTTGTTTGGCTTACCTAGCGGGTTCGGTTAGGTGCCATCACGAATTTTGGGTCGTGACACAACTATGGGGTCGTGATGGCACCTTACGTCTACTTGCTAGGCAAGCCAACATTAGCTACACAATATTTGTTCTTAGCAACTTTAAAAGCAGATTAAAAGAAGGTAAAGTTGTAAAACGTCAAAATATATAAGATAATCTCTAAATACGATGTCTAGTCTAATCCCGGAATCAGGTGTCACAAGTACATGAGCTACTAAAAATACTACAACCAAGGTCTGAAATGAAAATATAATTGTCTGAATGAATAAATAGTACAAAGGATAAGAAGGGGACTTCAGGGTCTAAGAACTTCATGCAGCTCTACCTCAAGTCTCCGAGTCAGGAAGTCGGAGCAAGCTTCCACAAAATACCACTGGGACCAACACCAGAATCTACACAAGAAGTACAAAAGTGTAGTATGAGTACAACCGACCCTATGTACTCTGTAAGTGTCCTAACATGTATGAGTATAAGTAAAAATAATAATAGAATATAGAAACAAGAATTAACATGAAAACCGAAATAGAAATTGCATTAAAGAGGGCCCCAGAATATCATATATACTCAAATTTATAATACAACACGGATACAGAGCCAACAGTAAAGAACAAACATAATATATATTCTCTATTACAGCGCGCAACCTGATCAATACATATTATATCAAGACAAATATCGTTTCGGCATGCAACACAACCCCAAATAACAATAGCAATATCCGTTGCGGCATGCAACCCAAGCCCAAACAGCAATATCAATATATGTTGCAGCGTGCAACGCGATCCCAAACAACAATGTCAATTCTACAAATAACTACGGCATAAACTCTCAACTTAAGAGAAAGGAACCAAAATAAGTAAATACTCTAAGGCAAACTACTATAACAAACCGGGGCGAAATAGAAGCAAGTAAAGGAAAATTAACAATTAAAGGCATAGAACAGGTAAAAACGGACTCGCTTGGAACAAGCCTCCAAAAAATCGAATCTAGCCAATTATTAATCAAATAATCCAAAATAAGACTTAGAAACTACCCATGAATGAAAAAGATTCAATTTTTATTAGTCTTTTAAAAGTCAACAAAATTCAACTCCATGCTCGCTTAGTCGAAATCCGAAATTCGGACCCAAACTCGATTACTTATTAACCTTTGAGCCCGGTTATGTGATTTATTTCAAAATCCGAAGTCAATTTGAGGTTTAAATCTCAATTTTCTAAAACCTCTAATTTCTTTTTTGAAATTCATAGATTTGATGATAGAAATTCATGAAAAGTAGTTAAAATTGATTGAAACATAGTTAAAAGTGTTTACAAGTGAATTTGCGATGAAAATCCTCTTTAAAAATCGCCTCTAGAGTGTTTAGGGTTGAAAAATAGTGTAAAATAAGCTAAGTCCCAACTTTCTCATCTTTTACCCAGCTGCAGACACTACAATTGCAAAATGTTGTTTGCAAATACGATATCCGCAATTACAAGACATTGATCTCATATGCGATCAGTGCATGATTCCATGTCATCGCAAAAACAAAAAAATGGTCACAAATGCGGACCTCCCCAGGCTGCAAATGCGATGAATTCTTTGCAAAAGCGAAGACTAGGCCCTCATCCCATGTTCTCATTTGTGAGCCTAACATCACAAATGCCAGAATCGCAATTGACATCAGGTTCTCCCAATTGCGAGACATGCAACCTTGCACCAGTAACTGCTGAGCACCAACAGTTCCAAACTCAACCGCAATGCATCCAAAATTCACCCGAGCTCCTCGGGCTCGAAACCGGACATGCACACAAGTGTAATAACATTATACAAATTCACTCGCTACCTCAAATTATCAAAAAAACTTCAATTAACAAGAATCGATCATCAAAACTCAAGAATTCAACTTAAAACTCATTTTTCACTTTATCACATAATACACCAAAACGCGCTCGGCTAACTTAGAAGCCCAACGAAACGTGTGTACAAGTCCAAAAATATCATATGAACCTACCAGAATCGTCAAAATACCAATCCGAAATAGTTTACCAAAAACATTAACCATGATCAACTCAAACCGCATTTTAAGTTAAAAATCACTTTTTTCTTCAAATTGCTACGTAAAAGCTTTCCGGAAAATGACACGGATCACGCACGCAAAAGAAAGTAATGTCGTACTTCTCCCTATTTCAAAAGAGAAGAAGCTGAAAATAAAATTGGACAAAGGAACAAAGTCCAAGAACCTTCATGTGTGAATGTTTCTTTCCAAAAAAAAGTGCAAAAAAGTATAATATCATATTTATTTCTATTAGAAGGAATAAGTTGACATAAATTACTTAAAGTACATACCATATCCAAAGAAAAAAGTACAAGATCTGGCATGGTATATTCTTCTTATATGAATAAAGCTTTTATATTCCTACAGAAGAAAGATAAAACTACTCACAGCAAATATTAGTGAACGACCTTTTTTTTTCCTCGCTTATTGAGCTTTCTCCCTTGCTCTGGCATCTTGAGTGTGCTTCAATCAAGGATCATGTTGAGCCTATTTATAGATGCTTGACGAAATTCTCCTAAATCATTAAGATATGCAGTGCTATGATCTCCTAAACGGAATAAGATTTTATCTCCTAAAAAAATAGGAGGATAATTGCGTGGAGAGTTATTGTTCTCAACAAAAAGATCAGTTAAGAAGGGACTGGACTAGAGAGTAATCTAATTAAAGTTTATAAGGTGATCTAAATTCAAATATCAAAGTCTCCTTATTAAACCATGTGCTCCCCAAACCCCGGAAGATTAGGAAACAACATGAATTTGTTTCAAACTAACAAAGAGAATGACGTGACCTTGCTGATTTGCTCAAAATTCAAGACTTAACATTATTATTTTAATGTCTAAGCATGAATTATAAGGTGGAAGCCACTGCAAATGACAAACAAATCATATTGTGTCTTGTAGAAGGAAAATGCATGTAACTAATCTTATGAACTTGGCAGCTTACAAAATTGACAAAGTTTCGTTAGATTAATGGTCCATTTTTCTTTTAAATGAATGAACGTCATTGGTACTTCAAGACGGATCTTCGAAGGCCAACTATGGCAAGTCTTGAAGTAGGGACCATTAGTCAAGCCAAATGACATAACCAAAAACTCGCAGTGACCATACCGAGCTCGAAAAACTGTGTAAGAGACATCTAATGCCCTAATATTCACCTGATAGTAGCTAGACCTCAAATCAGTCTTGGAAAATACCTTGGCACCATGAATCTGGTCAAATAAGTCATCAATTCTCGGCAACGGATACTTGTTCTTGAGAGTGACCTTACTCAACTGCCGATAATCTATGAACATCTGCATCGATCCGTTCTTCTTCTTCACAAACAATACCGGTGCAACTCAAGGTGAGACACTAGGTCTAATGAATCCCTTATCAAGTAAATCCTGCAGCTTCTCCTTCAACCTTTTCAACTCAGTTGGGGCCATGCGATATTGTAGAATAAAACTGGGCTGAGTGCCCAGACCAAGTCAATGCAAAAGTCAATATCTCTGTCGGGTGGCATGCCTAACAAGTCTGTAGGAAACACCTCTGGGAACTCACGTACAACCGGAACCGAATCCATGGATAGAGCATTCGCACTAGAATCACTAATATATGCAAAATACGTGAAGCACCCCTTCTCGAACATACGCCGAGCCTTCACCTATGAAATGAACCTGCTAGTAGAGTGACCAAGATTTCATCTCCACTCCAATCGAGGTAACCTCGGCATAGCTAAAGTCATGGTCTTGCCATGATAATCCAAGATAGCACAATACGTGGACAACTAGTCCATACAAAGAATAACCTCAAAATCTATCATACCCAACAACAAAAGATCAATTACGGTATCATAACCATGAAATGAAACAATGCAAGACCTATACACCCGATCAAGTACTATAGAATCTCCAGCTGGTGGATATAGAAACAGTTCAAGTGAATCAAGAGGTTATGGGGCAAAGCCCCATTGATAAACTGAGATAGTACTAGTAATAACTACATTAGATGATTGTACCTCAAGTTTAGATAGGAATGTATAACAATGGGGAAAGGCCACACTAATCTGACTTTTACCTCTCAGACGCCCTCTCACTGCCTAGCCTCCACCTCTAATGGCCTGACCACCACCTCGGACTGCCTGACCCCCTATAGCTGGCTGAGCGGGAAATGGAGGAACCGGTGCCAGAACAGTGGCACGAGTACCCTATAGTTGCATACTGCTCTGAAGTTTGGGACTTTACCTCCTGATATGATCCATATCCGCACTGAAAGAACTCTCTTTCTGACGTGGCTGTTGAATTTAAGACAGACCCTAACGGTCCGGATAACCATTATGGTAGCTCTGAATCGGTAGTGCCCCGATGGCACTAAAGATGCATTGTAGGCGAACTGCTCAGGGCGAGACCCATAAGAACCACGACTGCCCAAAACACCATGTTATACCTAAAGCTCTAATTGAATCGGCCTACTAGGATGGCCCCTACCAAATGAACCCCTTACTCCAGATGAGGTACCACTGAAACCAGCGAAATTACGAGGCCTTTTCTTACATGCCTCCTCTCTACCCTGACCTTGAATCCTCTCGATCCGTCTAGCGATCTCCACAACTCAAGTGAAAGAGATATCATACTCAATATATCTAGCCATATGAAGCTTGATACCGAAGGTGAGACCATCTATAAGTCTCTTCTTAGTAGGGATCAAAATAACTGCATGGCGTGATTAGTCCATAAATCTGATCTCATACTGGGAAACGGTCATGCTACCCTACTGAGGTGCTCAAACTGACTGCAGAAGTCCTCTCTCTGAGTGAAGGGGATGAAATTCTCCAAGAATAGCTGCAAGAACTGATCCCAAGTGAGAGGAGGTAAACCTGATGGTCTGCCCTGAACATACTCCTACTACCACCTCTTGGTGGAGCCATGCATTTGAAATACTGGAAAGTCAACTCCATTGGACTCCACTATACCCATATTACGCAAGACCTCAGGGAAATAGTCCAAGAACTCCTGGGGATCCTCATAAGGTTTACCACCGATGAGTGTGGGAAACAACTTGGTGAATTTTCAAACCTCTTCAACCCCTCTGAGGACATTGCGGGTCCCTCACCGGACTGTGTGAAGATAAAAGGATGAGCTTTTCCAACTGGCGGAATTGCCCGAGTCTGATATCCATGAGCCATCTGCTCTGGAGTATGAGTAGCAGGAGTTTGGACCCCTCCACTGGCCTTAGAGATGGCTGGTTCCATAGAGAACACACCGGCCTGGGCCACACTCTCCATAAGTCCCACCAGGTGGATTAGGGTGTCCCGATGTATTGGCGTGGAAATGAACCCCTCTGGAACTTGATCTAGTCCAACTGGCACAGTTTGAATAGGAATCTCCTCCTCCTACTTGATCTGAGGCTCTGCTATAGGTGATGTTGTGCGTGCTCTAGGCTGAGCTCTGCTTCTGTCTCTCCCATGGCCCCTACATCTGGTAAAGGCTGCAACCTGGGGCTACGGCTCCTGACCAGCGGTGGATGTTGTACGTGTCCTCACCATCTGTAAGTGAATCAAAAATAGAATGAGTCAAACATAATAATAGAATATACTCGCACGATAGAGAAAGAAAAGAGTGAAATTTTCCTAAATCCTTATAGCCTCTAGAAGGTAAGTCAGAGGTCTCCATACCGATCATCCAGACTCTACTAAGATAGATCATGACTCGTGAGACCTAGGCAACCTCCACTAAACGTTGTTGAGACCAACGCCAGAATATGCACAAGAAATGCAGAAGTATAGTATGAGTACAACTCACCACATGTACTCCGTAAGTGTCAAGCCTAACCTAGATGAAGTAGTGATGAGGGTATAACAAGGCATTCACTATAAACCTGTACGAGTATTACTGACAACAATAACATGATAGAGAAATAAAAATTAATATGTAAACCGTAACATGAATTATATGATAGAGGGCCCCAGAATATCATCTATGCTCAAATTCATAGTACAACACGGATACTGAACCAACAGTCAAGCACAGTCATAATATATCTTCTTTATTGCGGTGCGCAACCCGATTGCCACATATCATATAAATATCAATATCAATATTATTGTGGTGTGCAACCCGATCCCAAACAAGATATCAATATTCGTTACGGTGCGCAATCTAATCCCAAAAACAAATACTAATATCTGTTGCGGTGTACAACCCGATCCCAAACAACAATATCAATATTTGTTGCGATATGTACCCTGATCCCAAACAATAATATCAATACTATAAACAACTACGGAGTAGATATCAACATAAAAGAAAGGAACCAAAACAATTAAATAATCTAAGGCAAACCAATATAACAAACCTGAGCGAAATAGAAGCAAGTAAAGGCAAATAGACAATTAAAGGCATAGGACAAGTAAAAACGGACAACAAATAAAAACATGGGTGTGTGGAACAAGTAGCAAAATAGGGCATGTAACAAATAAGACATTTATTTAACAAATAAGGGCAAGTAACAATCAAGGCGTAATATGAAGGCATGATGTAGTAGAAATGCATAATTAAAAGCCCACCCCGCATGCTTAACCTATAACAATGTATGTTGTGACGACTCGATAGGTTATTTTGAGTGCTAGCCTTTAATTTCGTATTTCGAGACCTCTATAATCTCTATTTGATATTTTTTGATTTGGGTGCGTGATCCGTGTCATTTTCAAGAATGTTTTTATGTAAACATTTGAAGAAAAAGTGATTATAGGCTTAAAATAGAACTTGAGTTGACCACGGTCAACATTCTTGGTAAATAACATCGGATCGGTGTTTGATGATTCTGATAGGTTTGAATGATATTTTTGGACTTATACGCAGGTACAGTTGGGGTCCAGGGTGACCCGATCGCATTTCGGCGCATAATGTGAAAATAAATTTTCAAGTTGAAAAATATGCGTTTTGATGATCGATTCTTGTTATTTTATATTATTGTGATGATTTGAGGTAGAGAGAAAGTTTATATGATATTATTACACTTGTGATTGTTTTTGTTTTTTGGTTTGGAGCATGAGGGGCTTGGGTGTGTTTCGGATGTGTTACGAATGAGTTTGGATGATTTGAGGATAGCGGTGTGTTGCATTTTCTGGTGTGTCTGTTGCAGATCTCACAAATGCGAGGTCTGGCTTGCATTTGCGAGTCTCTCTTTTGATAACAAGAGTTTTCATTTGCGATCAGAGTCCTGGTCTGGGTGATCTCGCATTTGCGAGGAAAATGTTAGCATTTGCGAACATCTTGGTCGTATTTGCGATCGCTATTAACAAATTCAGCTTCGCATTTGCGAAGCTTTTGGGCGCATTTGCACTGGGAATCCTTCGCATTTGCGAACAAATTATCGTGATTGCGACTTTTGGGCATCTGATGCACTGATTGCATTTGCAATCCATTTTTCGCACTTGCGGTGTTCGCAATTGCGATAGCTGCAACTCGGTAAAAGAGAGAAAAATCGGGACTTAGCTTGTTTTACACTATTTTTCAATCCCAAACACTCTAGAGACAATTTTTGAAGAACTTTTTCCTCCCAAAATCATTGGTAAGCACCTCTAATCCATATTCTTTCAATTCCCTATTATGTTTCATGAGTTTTTAATATCAAATCTAGCATTTCCGTGGTAGAAATTAGGGATTTGGGTAGAATTATAAGTATTTTGTAAAATTGAGATTTAGATCTCAAATTGATGTCGAATTTCAAAACAAATCACATAACCGGGATCGAGGGTGAATGGGTAATCGAATTTTGGTCTGGATCTCGAATTTTGGCCAAGCAGAATCGGGGTTAACTTTTGTTGACTTTTTCAATTTCATCAAAGATTGAACCTTTTTCCTTCGTGGGTAGTTTTTAAAGCTTATTTTGAATAATTTGAACGATATTTGGTGAGATTTGGTTGGTTTGGAGGCTTGTTCTGAAGGAAAAGTCATGATTGATTGTTGAGTTGGTTGCGCAAAGAGGTAAGTATTGTGTCTAATTTTGATTTGAGGGAAATAGAACTTGTTGGTCTATTTGTTATGTGAATTATGTGTGGGAACGGTGTACATGTGAGGTGACGAGTGTATATGCAATGTTATGGTTTAAGCATGCGGGTTGGGTTATTTATTTATTGTTTAAAATTATCTCATGCCTTCATTTAATCGATGTTATTATTTATTAAATGCTTTAATTGTTACTTACCTTTACTTGTTAAATTCAAGCGTTAAATGCTAATTATTTCCATGTATCCGTGTTTTTATGTATTTGATGTCTTTGCTTGCTTTTTTTGACCTCATTTGTTATTGGATATCTTCAATTTGCACTTTCATCCTTAATTATGTAATTCGTTTATTGCATTTTATTTGAATTTTGTCTTAGTTTGTCACAGACGTTTATTATATTATTATTGTATGGGATTGGGGTGCATGTTGCAACGGTTATTGATAATATTGTGTGGGATCTGGTTGCACGCCGCAACAGTTATTGATAATATTGGGTGGGATCGGGTTGCACACCGCAACGGTTGTTGGTATTATTGTGTGGGATCGGGTTGCATGCCGTAACGGATATTGGTATTACTAGTTGGAATCGGTTGCACGCCGCAATGATTTATATATATATATATATATATATATATATATATATATATATATATATATATATATATATATATATATATATATATATTTGTGGATCAGATTGCGCACTTCAATGAGGAGACTTGTTATTGATATATATATATTTGTGGATCAGATTGCGCACTTCAATGAGGAGACTTGTTATTGATATATATAATTGTGGGTCAGGTTGTGCGTCGCAACACAGTATGATGTGTTATAGATGTTAGTTGTTGTAGAGTTTATTCTGGTACTGTGAAATGAGATTTGAGAACATGTTATTATGGGGCCTTCTGGTTGCTTACCTTTGGGTCCGTTTACTACTTTATTTATATTCTTGTATTCTGCTGTTATTATTCGTATAAATGTATTGTAAGTGTCTTGTCATAGTCTCGTCACTACTTCATCGAGGTTAGGCTCGGCACCTACAGATTACATGAGGTCATTTGTACTCATACTACAATTATGCACTTCTTGTGAAGATCCCGGTGTTTGTCCCAGCGGCGCGTAGAGGAGTTTTGCCTGGGTCGACTTGCTGAGGATACTTGAGGTAGAGATGATGGAGTTCGTAGTCCCAGAAGTCCCCTTCTATTTAATCTTTACTATTTACTTTTGTTCAAACAATTGTAATTCGTTCAGACTTTATTTATAGTACTCTAGTTGCTCATGTATTCATGACTCTAGATTTCTAGGCTATGTTTAGACAACGTTACATTTGTATTTATCACATCTGTTTTAGATTATTGCAGTTTCATATTATTAATGTTCTACTTTTAAATTGCTAAAAATTGTTACGTAATTAGCTAATGTTGGCTTGCATAGCAAGTGAATGTTAGGTGCCATCACGACCCCACAGTTGGAATTTTAGGTCATGACAAGTGGGTATCAAAGAACTAGGCTGCCTAGGTCTCACGAGTCATGAGCAAGCTTAGTATAGTGTGCAGGATTGGTACGGAGACATATGTACTTATCTTCTATAGGCTATGAAGATTTCACTCCTTTCTTTCTCTATCGTGCGACTTTATTCTATTACTAAAGTTTGAACTATTCTATTATTGTTCTCTCGTAGATAGTGAGTACACTCACAACTTCCACAACCAGGCAGGAGCCAAAGCCCCAAATTGCTGCCACTACAAGGGGTCAGGGCCAAGGTAGGGGCTAAGGTAGAGCTCAGCCTAGAGCACACGCAACAACACCAATTGTAGAGCCTCGGATCGAGAAGAAAGAGGAGGTCCTTGTTACGAATACATCATTTAGAGCAGCTCAAGTCCCGGAAAGGTTCATAGCCACTCTCGTACTTCAGGACTGCCTAGTTTGCTTAGTGGGCCTTATGGAGAGTATGGCCCAGATCAGAGTATTTCCTATGGCACTAGTTGTCTCTTAGTATTGGGGAGGGGGGATCTTAGACTCTCGCTACTCACACTCTTGAGCAGATGGCTTCCATCTATAAGACTCAGACGGCTCCAAAAGTTAGAATAGTTCAACCCGTTATTCCTACATAGTCCGGGAAGAGTCCCACGATGTCTTCTGAGGGGCTGAAGAGGTTGAATATGTCTACCAAGATCTTTCCTATTCATTTTGGTGGTATAACCTATGAGGACCCACATGATTATTTTGATTGTTGCCACAAGATGTTGCATAACACAGGTATTGTGGAGTCCAATGGAGTCGACTTTGCAGTGTTTCAGATGACCGACTCTGCCAAGAGATGGTGGCAAGACTATGTTCGAGGCAGACCAGTAGGTTCACCTCCACTCACTTAAGATCAGTTCTCACAACTATTTTTGGAGAAGTTCATTCATTTTCCTTTGAGAGAGGAGTACCATAGCCAGTTTGAGCATCTATAGTAAGGTAGCATGACTGCTACCCAATATCAGACCATATTTGTAGATCTATCTCGCCATGCACTTATCTTAATCAATACTGAGAGGGGGAGGGAAAGGAGATTCATTGATGGCCTTACTTTTGGTATGAGGCTATAGATAGCTAAGAATATTGGGGATGATATTTCTTTCCAGTGGGTTTTAGAGATTGCTAGATGGATCATGAGGCCTCATCATTTTCGTAGTTTCAGTGGTGCCTCATATGGAGGTAGGGATTCGTTCGATAGAGGTCGTCATCATAGGATGATTTAATAAGCGCTTCAGGTAGCACACGGTGCATCGGGCAATCGTGGTTCTTATGGGTCTCGTCCTGAGCCGCTAGCCCACAGTGCACCTCCAACTCTCATCAGTGCACAGCCGATTCAGAGCTATCATGATGGTTATCCGGGCTATCAGGGTCATTCCCAGATTCAGTAGCCACAGCAGCCAAGAGAGTGCTTTAAGTGTAGAAGTACGGGTCATATCAAGAGGTATTGTTCCAAACTTCAGAGTAGTGTGCCTCAACAGGGTTCTCGTGCCATGGTTCTAGCATTGGTTGCTCCACCGCTCATACAGACAGCTAGAGGTGGGGGTCAGGCTTCTAGAGGTGGTTGTTAGGTTGTTAGAGGTAGAGGCCATCTAGTTAGATATCGTCAGAGAGGCGGAGGCTAGAGTGGTGGGGCTCAACCCCATTTTTATGCATTCCCAGCTAGACCTGAGGTAGATTCGTCAGATGCAGTCATCACAGGTATAATTCCAGTCTGCCATAAAGATGCATCAAATCTATTTGATTCGAGTTCCACTTATTCATATGTGTCATCCTATTTTTCTTCATATTTGGATATGTCTCGTGATTCTTTGGGTGCTCATGTTTATGTGTCTACGCATGTCGGAGATTCTATCGTAGTAGACCGTGTATATCATATTTGTTTAGTCCCTAATGGGAGCTATGATACTATGGTAAACCTTCTACTCCTTGATATGGTGGATTTTAACGTGATCTTAGGCATGGATTGGTTGTCACCTTCTCACGCTATTTTGGATTATCGCGCCAAGAGTGTAACATTATCCGTGACAGGGTTGCCTCCATTAGAGTGGAGAGAGACTCTTGTCCATTCCACTAGCAAGGTCATTTCATATGTGAAGGCTCGGCGTATGGTCGAGAAGGGATGTCTGGCATATTTGGCTTATATCCATGCTCCTAGTGCAGAGGTTCCTTGCACGGATTCAGTACCAATTGTGTGCGAGTTCCTAGAGGTGTTTCCTACAGATTTGCTGGGGATTCCACCTGACAGAGATATCGACTTCTTTATTGACTTGGTTCCGGGCATTCAGCCTATTTCTACCGCACCATACCTTATGCCCCAATTAAGTTGAAAGAATTGAAGGAGTAGTTAAAATATTTGCTTGATAAGAGATTCACTAGACCTAGTGTCTCACCTTGGGGTGCACCAGTGTTGTTTGTGAAAGAAAAAGGATGGGATGATATGGATATTATCGGCCATTGAATGAAGTCACTATCAAGAACAAATATCTATTGCTGAGGATTGTTGACTTATTTGATCAGCTTCAGGGTGCCAAGGTGTTTTCAAATATTGACATGAGATCTGGCTACCATCAGTTGAAGATTAGGGCATCAGATGTCCCTAGGATAACTTTCTGACTCGGTATGGTTACTACGAGTTTCTGGAGATGTCATTTGGCTTGACTATTGCCCCAGCAGCCTTAATGGATTTGATGAACCGGGTGTTCAAGACCTATCTGGATTCTTTTGTGATCATCTTCATTGATGATATTTTGGTTTACTCCCGCAGTCGAGATGAGCATGAGCATCATCTGCGGATCGTACTTCATACTCTGAGGGATCGTCAGTTATATGCTAAGTTTTCAAAGTGTGAGTTCTGGTTGGACTTGGTTGCATTTTTGGGCAATGTTGTATTTTCCGAGGGCATTAAGGTGGATCCTAAGAAGATTGAGGTAGTTCAGAACTAGCCTATATCTCCTTCAGCTACAAATATTCTGAGCTTCTTGGGTTTGGCGGGTTATTATTGACGGTTCATGGGGGGTTTTCATCTATCTTAGCCCCAGTGACTAAGTTGACTCAAAAGGGTTATTTTTTTAGATGGTCCGACAAGTGTGAGTTGAGCTTTTATAAGCTCAAGACTACATTGAATGCAACCCCAGTGTTAATGTTGCATACAGTTCGAGATCTTACATCGTGTATTGTTATGCACGCATATTGGGCTTGGCGTGGTATTGATGTAGGACGGTAGGGTTATTTCCTATGCGTCTCACCAGTTGAAGGGTTATGAGAAGAATTACCCTCTGCATGACTTAGAGTTGGCAACCATTGTTCACGCACTGAAATTTGGAGGCACTATCTATATGGCATTTTATGTGAGGTTTATACCGACCATTGGAGTCTCCAGCACCTGTTCAAGCAGAAATACCATAATTTGCGGCAGTGGAGATGACTAGAGTTGTTGAAAGACGATATCAACATACTGTATCATTTGGGGAAGGACAATGTAGTGACCGATGTAATGAGTTGGAAGGCTGAGAGCATGGGTAGTTTGGCATATTTACCGGTAGTGGTGAGGCCACTAACTATGGATGTTTAGGCCAGGGCCAATAGATTTGTAAGATTTAATTTTTCGGAGCCTAGCTAGGTTCTTAATTGTGTTGTAGCATAGTCTTCATTGTTGGAGTGTATCAGGGCTTGCCAGTATGGTGTTCCTCACTTATTGGTATTGAAAGACACGGTGCAACGAGGTGATGCTAAGGAGGTTGTGATTGGAGATGATGGTGTTATGCAGCTTCAAGGCCTGATTTGTGTTCCAAATGTTGATGGGTTGAGAGAGTTGATCCTTGATGAGGCTACAGTTCGCGCTATTAAATTCACCCAAGTGTCATGAAGATGTACCATGACTTGAAACATCACTATTCGTGGCGAAAGATGAAGAAAGACATCGTTGCTTATGTATCTCGATGTTTGAATTGTCAATAGGTGAAGTATGAACATAAACAACCGGGTGGATTGACTCAGAGATTGGAGATACTGGAGTGGAAGTGGGAGTGTATCACTATGGATTTCGTGGTAGGATTACCGTGGACCTTGAGGAAATATGACGTGGTCTGGGTTATTGTGGACCAACTGACTAAGTCCGCACACTTCATTCCGGTGGCGACTTCGTATTCTTCATAGCGGTTGGCTCAAATTTACATCCAGGAGATTATCCACATGCACGGCATGCCCATTTTTATCATTTCTGACTGAGGGACGCATTTTATATCATATTTTTGGAGAATCGTGCAGTGTGAGTTGGGCACGCAGGTCGAACTGAGCATAACATTTCATCCTCAGATGGACGGACAGTCTGAGCGCACTATTCAGATCTTGGAGGACATGTTATGAGCCTATGTTATGGATTAGGAGTTTGCCTACAACAATAACTATCAGTCGAGCATCCAAATGGCTCCACACGAGGTCTTATATCGGAGGTAATTTTGTTCGCTGATTGGTTGGTTTGAGATCGGAGAAGCTAGATTGTCGGGCGTTGATTTGGTCCGTGATGACATGGAAAAGGTTAAGGTAATTCAGGAATGACTTTGTACAGCTCAGTCTAGGCAGAAGCATTATGCAGACCGGAAGGTTCGAGATGTAGCTTACATGGTAGGTAAGAAGATTCTTCTATGAGTGTCGCCTATGAAGGGCGTGATGTGGTTTAGGAAGAAGGGCAAGTTGATCCCAAGGTTTATCGGCCCATTTAGGATCTTGGAGAGAGTTGTAGATATTTCTTATAGACTTGCATTGCCTCCTAGAATAGCAGGGGTACATTGAGTATTACATGTTTTTATGTTTCGAAAGCACCATGAGGACAGCTCACATGTGTTGGACTTCAGCACGGTGCGACTTGATGAACATCTGGCCTTTGAAGAGGAGCCAGTAGCTATTTTAGACCATCATGTTCTCAAGTTGAGATCCAAAAGTTTTTTTTCTATGGAAGTGCAGTGGAGGGGTCATCCAATTGAGGTGACTACGTGGGAGTCCGAGCCTGATATGTGGAGTAGTTACCCCCACCTTTTTTACCAGTCCATGTACTTTTCTATGTCCGTTCGAGGATGAATGTTTCTTTTAGAGGTGGAGAATATGACGATCAGATAGGTCTTTTTGAGTGACAGCCTTTAAATTTGTGTTCCGAGACCGCTATAAGCTCCATTTGAAATTTCTTGATTTGTGTGCGTGGTCCATATCGTTTTTCAAAAAGATTTTACATAAAAATTTGAAGAAAAAAAAATTTTAGGCTTAAAATGAGACTTGAGTTGACTACGATCAACATTCTTGGTAAACGACCTGGGATCGACATTTTGACGATTCCGGTAGGTTCGTATGATATTTTTGAACTTGTACGCATGTTTGGTTTGGGTCTAGGGTGACCTGAGCGCATTTCGGCACATTGTGTGAAAATGAGTTTTCAAGTTGAAAATAATTTGTTTTGATGATCGGTTCTTGTAATTTGATATTATTTTGATGATTTGAGGTAGCGAGAAAGTTTATATGATGTTACTATACTTGTGTGCATGTTTGGTTTGGAGCCCGAGGGACTTTGGTGAGTTTTAAATGTGTTACAGATGAGTTTGGATGGTTTGAAATTAGTTGGTGTATTGCCTTTTCCGGTGTCTATTGCATATCTCGCAAATGCAAGGTCTGGTTCGCATTTGCAAGCCTCGCTTTAGCAAACAAGAGTTTGTATTTCGAGCAGGGTCCTGGGCTAGGTGATCTTGCATTTGCAAGGAAAATATTCGCATTTTCCAAGTGTCTAAAGTCGATCTGCGAAAATCTTTGTCGCATTTGCGACCACTGTTAACAAATTCAACTTTGCATTTGCAAAGCTTTTGGGCAAATTTGTGATGGTGGAGCCTTCGCATTTGCTCGCAATTGCGACATCTAGGCATCTGGTGCACTGGTCGCGTTTGTGATCCGTGTTCGCAATTGTGAACAAGAGTTCGCAATTGCGATACCTGCAGCTGGGGAAAAAAGGAAAAAATCAGGACGTAGCTCATTTTACACTATTTTTCAACCCCAAACACTCTAGAGGCGATTTTTGAAGAACATTTTCCTCCTAAAATCATTGGTAATAAACTCTAATCTACTTTCTTTCAATTCCCCATTACTTTTCATGAGTTTTTAATATCAAATCTAGTATTTTCATGGTAGAAATTAGGGATTTGGGTAAAATTTAAGAATTTTGTAAGATTGAGATTTAGACCTCAAATTGAGGTTGGATTTCGAAACAAATCACATAACCGAGCTCTGGGGTGAATGGGTAATCGAATTTGGTCTATATCTCAGAATTTGACCGAGCGGCCCTGGGGTTATCTTTTGTTGACTTTGTAAATTTCATCAAATATTGAATATTTTTCCTTCGTGGGTAGTTTCTAAAGCTTATTTTGAATTGCTTGAACGATATTTAGCTAGATTTGGTTGGTTTGGTGGCTTGTTCGGAAGGGAAAGTCGTGATTGATTGTTGAGTTGGTTGCAAAGAGGTAAGTATTGTGTCTAACTTTGACTTGAGAAAATTAGGACTTGTTGGTCTATTTGTTACGTGAATTATGTGTGGGAACGACATATATGAAAGGTTACGAGTGTATATGTAT